>NW_027195715.1:0-142991 GCF_038502225.1 Cherax quadricarinatus
ACCTCCCAGAACCAGACAGCATTATCGTCCACTGTGACAGAACAATGATGATGTCACTTGTAAACCTCCCAGAACCAGACAGCATTATCGTCCACTGTGACAGAACAATGATGATGTCACTTGTAAACCTCCCAGAACCAGACAGCATTATCGTCCACTGTGACAGAACAATGATGATGTCACTTGTAAACCTCCCAGAACCAGACAGCATTATCGTCCACTGTGACAGAACAATGATGATGTCACTTGTAAACCTCCCAGAACCAGACAGCATTATCGTCCACTGTGACAGAACAATGATGATGTCACTTGTAAACCTCCCAGAACCAGACAGCATTATCGTCCACTGTGACAGAACAATGATGACGTCACTTGTAAACCTCCCAGAACCAGACAGCATTATCGTCCACTGTGACAGAACAATGATGATGTCACTTGTAAACCTCCCAGAACCAGACAGCATTATCGTCCACTGTGACAGAACAATGATGATGTCACTTGTAAACCTCCCAGAACCAGACAGCATTATCGTCCACTGTGACAGAACAATGATGATGTCACTTGTAAACCTCCCAGAACCAGACAGCATTATCGTCCACTGTGACAGAACAATGATGATGTCACTTGTAAACCTCCCAGAACCAGACAGCATTATCGTCCACTGTGACAGAACAATGATGATGTCACTTGTAAACCTCCCAGAACCAGACAGCATTATCGTCCACTGTGACAGAACAATGATGATGTCACTTGTAAACCTCCCAGAACCAGACAGCATTATCGTCCACTGTGACAGAACAATGATGATGTCACTTGTAAACCTCCCAGAACCAGACAGCATTATCGTCCACTGTGACAGAACAATGATGATGTCACTTGTAAACCTCCCAGAACCAGACAGCATTATCGTCCACTGTGACAGAACAATGATGATGTCACTTGTAAACCTCCCAGAACCAGACAGCATTATCGTCCACTGTGACAGAACAATGATGATGTCACTTGTAAACCTCCCAGAACCAGACAGCATTATCGTCCACTGTGACAGAACAATGATGATGTCACTTGTAAACCTCCCAGAACCAGACAGCATTATCGTCCACTGTGACAGAACAATGATGATGTCACTTGTAAACCTCCCAGAACCAGACAGCATTATCGTCCACTGTGACAGAACAATGATGATGTCACTTGTAAACCTCCCAGAACCAGACAGCATTATCGTCCACTGTGACAGAACAATGATGATGTCACTTGTAAACCTCCCAGAACCAGACAGCATTATCGTCCACTGTGACAGAACAATGATGATGTCACTTGTAAACCTCCCAGAACCAGACAGCATTATCGTCCACTGTGACAGAACAATGATGATGTCACTTGTAAACCTCCCAGAACCAGACAGCATTATCGTCCACTGTGACAGAACAATGATGATGTCACTTGTAAACCTCCCAGAACCAGACAGCATTATCGTCCACTGTGACAGAACAATGATGATGTCACTTGTAAACCTCCCAGAACCAGACAGCATTATCGTCCACTGTGACAGAACAATGATGATGTCACTTGTAAACCTCCCAGAACCAGACAGCATTATCGTCCACTGTGACAGAACAATGATGATGTCACTTGTAAACCTCCCAGAACCAGACAGCATTATCGTCCACTGTGACAGAACAATGATGACGTCACTTGTAAACCTCCCAGAACCAGACAGCATTATCGTCCACTGTGACAGAACAATGATGATGTCACTTGTAAACCTCCCAGAACCAGACAGCATTATCGTCCACTGTGACAGAACAATGATGATGTCACTTGTAAACCTCCCAGAACCAGACAGCATTATCGTCCACTGTGACAGAACAATGATGATGTCACTTGTAAACCTCCCAGAACCAGACAGCATTATCGTCCACTGTGACAGAACAATGATGATGTCACTTGTAAACCTCCCAGAACCAGACAGCATTATCGTCCACTGTGACAGAACAATGATGATGTCACTTGTAAACCTCCCAGAACCAGACAGCATTATCGTCCACTGTGACAGAACAATGATGATGTCACTTGTAAACCTCCCAGAACCAGACAGCATTATCGTCCACTGTGACAGAACAATGATGATGTCACTTGTAAACCTCCCAGAACCAGACAGCATTATCGTCCACTGTGACAGAACAATGATGATGTCACTTGTAAACCTCCCAGAACCAGACAGCATTATCGTCCACTGTGACAGAACAATGATGATGTCACTTGTAAACCTCCCAGAACCAGACAGCATTATCGTCCACTGTGACAGAACAATGATGATGTCACTTGTAAACCTCCCAGAACCAGACAGCATTATCGTCCACTGTGACAGAACAATGATGATGTCACTTGTAAACCTCCCAGAACCAGACAGCATTATCGTCCACTGTGACAGAACAATGATGACGTCACTTGTAAACCTCCCAGAACCAGACAGCATTATCGTCCACTGTGACAGAACAATGATGATGTCACTTGTAAACCTCCCAGAACCAGACAGCATTATCGTCCACTGTGACAGAACAATGATGATGTCACTTGTAAACCTCCCAGAACCAGACAGCATTATCGTCCACTGTGACAGAACAATGATGATGTCACTTGTAAACCTCCCAGAACCAGACAGCATTATCGTCCACTGTGACAGAACAATGATGATGTCACTTGTAAACCTCCCAGAACCAGACAGCATTATCGTCCACTGTGACAGAACAATGATGATGTCACTTGTAAACCTCCCAGAACCAGACAGCATTATCGTCCACTGTGACAGAACAATGATGATGTCACTTGTAAACCTCCCAGAACCAGACAGCATTATCGTCCACTGTGACAGAACAATGATGATGTCACTTGTAAACCTCCCAGAACCAGACAGCATTATCGTCCACTGTGACAGAACAATGATGATGTCACTTGTAAACCTCCCAGAACCAGACAGCATTATCGTCCACTGTGACAGAACAATGATGATGTCACTTGTAAACCTCCCAGAACCAGACAGCATTATCGTCCACTGTGACAGAACAATGATGATGTCACTTGTAAACCTCCCAGAACCAGACAGCATTATCGTCCACTGTGACAGAACAATGATGATGTCACTTGTAAACCTCCCAGAACCAGACAGCATTATCGTCCACTGTGACAGAACAATGATGATGTCACTTGTAAACCTCCCAGAACCAGACAGCATTATCGTCCACTGTGACAGAACAATGATGATGTCACTTGTAAACCTCCCAGAACCAGACAGCATTATCGTCCACTGTGACAGAACAATGATGATGTCACTTGTAAACCTCCCAGAACCAGACAGCATTATCGTCCACTGTGACAGAACAATGATGATGTCACTTGTAAACCTCCCAGAACCAGACAGCATTATCGTCCACTGTGACAGAACAATGATGATGTCACTTGTAAACCTCCCAGAACCAGACAGCATTATCGTCCACTGTGACAGAACAATGATGATGTCACTTGTAAACCTCCCAGAACCAGACAGCATTATCGTCCACTGTGACAGAACAATGATGATGTCACTTGTAAACCTCCCAGAACCAGACAGCATTATCGTCCACTGTGACAGAACAATGATGATGTCACTTGTAAACCTCCCAGAACCAGACAGCATTATCGTCCACTGTGACAGAACAATGATGACGTCACTTGTAAACCTCCCAGAACCAGACAGCATTATCGTCCACTGTGACAGAACAATGATGACGTCACTTGTAAACCTCCCAGAACCAGACAGCATTATCGTCCACTGTGACAGAACAATGATGATGTCACTTGTAAACCTCCCAGAACCAGACAGCATTATCGTCCACTGTGACAGAACAATGATGATGTCACTTGTAAACCTCCCAGAACCAGACAGCATTATCGTCCACTGTGACAGAACAATGATGATGTCACTTGTAAACCTCCCAGAACCAGACAGCATTATCGTCCACTGTGACAGAACAATGATGATGTCACTTGTAAACCTCCCAGAACCAGACAGCATTATCGTCCACTGTGACAGAACAATGATGATGTCACTTGTAAACCTCCCAGAACCAGACAGCATTATCGTCCACTGTGACAGAACAATGATGATGTCACTTGTAAACCTCCCAGAACCAGACAGCATTATCGTCCACTGTGACAGAACAATGATGATGTCACTTGTAAACCTCCCAGAACCAGACAGCATTATCGTCCACTGTGACAGAACAATGATGATGTCACTTGTAAACCTCCCAGAACCAGACAGCATTATCGTCCACTGTGACAGAACAATGATGATGTCACTTGTAAACCTCCCAGAACCAGACAGCATTATCGTCCACTGTGACAGAACAATGATGATGTCACTTGTAAACCTCCCAGAACCAGACAGCATTATCGTCCACTGTGACAGAACAATGATGATGTCACTTGTAAACCTCCCAGAACCAGACAGCATTATCGTCCACTGTGACAGAACAATGATGATGTCACTTGTAAACCTCCCAGAACCAGACAGCATTATCGTCCACTGTGACAGAACAATGATGATGTCACTTGTAAACCTCCCAGAACCAGACAGCATTATCGTCCACTGTGACAGAACAATGATGATGTCACTTGTAAACCTCCCAGAACCAGACAGCATTATCGTCCACTGTGACAGAACAATGATGATGTCACTTGTAAACCTCCCAGAACCAGACAGCATTATCGTCCACTGTGACAGAACAATGATGATGTCACTTGTAAACCTCCCAGAACCAGACAGCATTATCGTCCACTGTGACAGAACAATGATGATGTCACTTGTAAACCTCCCAGAACCAGACAGCATTATCGTCCACTGTGACAGAACAATGATGATGTCACTTGTAAACCTCCCAGAACCAGACAGCATTATCGTCCACTGTGACAGAACAATGATGATGTCACTTGTAAACCTCCCAGAACCAGACAGCATTATCGTCCACTGTGACAGAACAATGATGATGTCACTTGTAAACCTCCCAGAACCAGACAGCATTATCGTCCACTGTGACAGAACAATGATGATGTCACTTGTAAACCTCCCAGAACCAGACAGCATTATCGTCCACTGTGACAGAACAATGATGATGTCACTTGTAAACCTCCCAGAACCAGACAGCATTATCGTCCACTGTGACAGAAAAATGATGATCGTCCACTGTGACAGAACAATGATGATGTCACTTGTAAACCTCCCAGAACCAGACAGCATTATCGTCCACTGTGACAGAACAATGATGATGTCACTTGTAAACCTCCCAGAACCAGACAGCATTATCGTCCACTGTGACAGAACAATGATGATGTCACTTGTAAACCTCCCAGAACCAGACAGCATTATCGTCCACTGTGACAGAACAATGATGATGTCACTTGTAAACCTCCCAGAACCAGACAGCATTATCGTCCACTGTGACAGAACAATGATGATGTCACTTGTAAACCTCCCAGAACCAGACAGCATTATCGTCCACTGTGACAGAACAATGATGATGTCACTTGTAAACCTCCCAGAACCAGACAGCATTATCGTCCACTGTGACAGAACAATGATGATGTCACTTGTAAACCTCCCAGAACCAGACAGCATTATCGTCCACTGTGACAGAACAATGATGATGTCACTTGTAAACCTCCCAGAACCAGACAGCATTATCGTCCACTGTGACAGAACAATGATGATGTCACTTGTAAACCTCCCAGAACCAGACAGCATTATCGTCCACTGTGACAGAACAATGATGATGTCACTTGTAAACCTCCCAGAACCAGACAGCATTATCGTCCACTGTGACAGAACAATGATGACGTCACTTGTAAACCTCCCAGAACCAGACAGCATTATCGTCCACTGTGACAGAACAATGATGATGTCACTTGTAAACCTCCCAGAACCAGACAGCATTATCGTCCACTGTGACAGAACAATGATGATGTCACTTGTAAACCTCCCAGAACCAGACAGCATTATCGTCCACTGTGACAGAACAATGATGATGTCACTTGTAAACCTCCCAGAACCAGACAGCATTATCGTCCACTGTGACAGAACAATGATGATGTCACTTGTAAACCTCCCAGAACCAGACAGCATTATCGTCCACTGTGACAGAACAATGATGATGTCACTTGTAAACCTCCCAGAACCAGACAGCATTATCGTCCACTGTGACAGAACAATGATGATGTCACTTGTAAACCTCCCAGAACCAGACAGCATTATCGTCCACTGTGACAGAACAATGATGACGTCACTTGTAAACCTCCCAGAACCAGACAGCATTATCGTCCACTGTGACAGAACAATGATGATGTCACTTGTAAACCTCCCAGAACCAGACAGCATTATCGTCCACTGTGACAGAACAATGATGATGTCACTTGTAAACCTCCCAGAACCAGACAGCATTATCGTCCACTGTGACAGAACAATGATGATGTCACTTGTAAACCTCCCAGAACCAGACAGCATTATCGTCCACTGTGACAGAACAATGATGATGTCACTTGTAAACCTCCCAGAACCAGACAGCATTATCGTCCTCTGTGACAGAACAATGATGATGTCACTTGTAAACCTCCCAGAACTAGACAGCATTATCGTCCACTATGACAGAACAATGATGATGTCACTTGTAAACCTCCCAGAACCAGACAGCATTATCGTCCACTGTGACAGAACAATGATGATGTCACTTGTAAACCTCCCAGAACCAGACAGCATTATCGTCCACTGTGACACAACAATGATGATGTCACTTGTAAACCTCCCAGAACCAGACAGCATTATCGTCCACTCTGACAGAACAATGATGACGTCACTTGTAAACCTCCCAGAACCAGACAGCATTATCGTCCACTGTGACAGAACAATGATGATGTCACTTGTAAACCTCCCAGAACCAGACAGCATTATCGTCCACTGTGACAGAACAATGATGATGTCACTTGTAAACCTCCCAGAACCAGACAGCATTATCGTCCACTGTGACAGAACAATGATGATGTCACTTGTAAACCTCCCAGAACCAGCAGCATTATCGTCCACTGTGACAGAACAATGATGATGTCACTTGTAAACCTCCCAGATCCAGACTGCATTATCGTCCACTGTGACAGAACAATGATGATGTCACTTGTAAACCTCCCAGAACCAGACTGCATTATCGTCCACTGTGACAGAACAATGATGACGTCACTTGTAAACCTCCCAGAACCAGACTGCATTATCGTCCACTGTGACAGAACAATGATGACGTCACTTGTAAACCTCCCAGAACCAGACAGCATTATCGTCCACTGTGACAGAACAATGATGATGTCACTTGTAAACCTCCCAGAACCAGACAGCATTATCGTCCACTGTGACAGAACAATGATGACGTCACTTGTAAACCTCCCAGAACCAGACAGCATTATCGTCCACTGTGACAGAACAATGATGATGTCACTTGTAAACCTCCCAGAACCAGACAGCATTATCGTCCACTGTGACAGAACAATGATGATGTCACTTGTAAACCTCCCAGAACAAGACAGCATTATCGTCCACTGTGACAGAACAATGATGATGTCACTTGTAAACCTCCCAGAACCAGACTGCATTATCGTCCACTGTGACAGAACAATGATGATGTCACTTGTAAACCTCCCAGAACCAGACTGCATTATCGTCCACTGTGACAGAACAATGATGATGTCACTTGTAAACCACCCAGAACAAGACAGCATTATCGTCCACTGTGACAGAACAATGATGATGTCACTTGTAAACCTCCCAGAACCAGACAGCATTATCGTCCACTGTGACAGAACAATGATGATGTCACTTGTAAACCTCCCAGAACCAGACAGCATTATCGTCACTGTGACAGAACAATGATGACGTCACTTGTAAACCTCCCAGAACCAGACAGCATAATCGTCCACCGTGACAGAACAATGATTATGTCACTTGTAAACCTCCGAGAACCAGACAGCATTATCGTCCACTGTGACAGAACAATGATGACGTCACTTGTAAACCTCCCAGAACCAGACAGCATTATCGTCCACTCTGACAGAACAATGATGATGTCACTTGTAAACCTCCCAGAACCAGACTGCATTATCGTCCACTGTGACAGAACAATGATGATGTCACTTGTAAACCTCCCAGAACCAGACTGCATTATCGTCCACTGTGACAGAACAATGATGATGTCACCTGTAAACCTCCCAGAACCAGACAGCATTATCGTCCACTGTGACAGAACAATGATGATGTCACTTGTAAACCTCCCAGAACCAGACAGCATTATAGTCCACTGTGACAGAACAATGATGACGTCACTTGTAAACCTCCCAGAACCAGACAGCATAATCGTCCACTGTGACAGAACAATGATGATGTCACTTGTAAACCTCCCAGAACCAGACAGCATTATCGTCCACTGTGACAGAACAATGATGACGTCACTTGTAAACCTCCCAGAACCAGACAGCATTGTCGTCCACTGTGACAGAACAATGATGATGTCACTTGTAAACCTCCCAGAACCAGACTGCATTATCGTCCACTGTGAGAGAACAATGATGATGTCACTTGTAAACCTCCCAGAACCAGACTGCATTATCGTCCACTGTGACAGAACAATGATGATGTCACTTGTAAACCTCCCAGAACCAGACAGCATTATCGTCCACTGTGACAGAACAATGATGACGTCACTTGTAAACCTCCCAGAACCAGACAGCATAATCGTCCACTGTGACAGAACAATGATGACGTCACTTGTAAACCTCCCAGAACCAGACTGCATTATCGTCCACTGTGACAGAACAATGATGATGTCACTTGTAAACCTCCCAGAACCATACAGCATTATCGTCCACTGTGACAGAACAATGATCACGTCACTTGTAAACCTCCCAGAACCAGACTGCATTATCGTCCACTGTGACAGAACAATGATGATGTCACTTGTAAACCTCCCAGAACCAGACAGCATTATCGTCCACTGTGACAGAACAATGATGACGTCACTTGTAAACCTCCCAGAACCAGACAGCATAATCGTCCACTGTGACAGAACAATGATGACGTCACTTGTAAACCTCCCAGAACCAGACAGCATTATCGTCCACTGTGACAGAACAATGATGATGTCACTTGTAAACCTCCCAGAACCAGACAGCATTATCGTCAACTGTGACAGAACAATGATGATGTCACTTGTAAACCACCCAGAACCAGACAACATTATCCTCCACTGTGACAGAACAATGATGATGTCACTTGTAAACCTCCCAGAACCAGACAGCATTATCGTCCACTGTGACAGAACAATGATGATGTCACTTGTAAACCTCCCAGAACCAGACAGCATTATCGTCCACTGTGACAGAACAATGATGATGTCACTTGTAAACCTCCCAGAACCAGACAGCATTATCGTCCACTGTGACAGAACAATGATGATGTCACTTGTAAACCTCCCAGAACCAGACAGCATTATCGTCCACTGTGACAGAACAATGATGATGTCACTTGTAAACCTCCCAGAACCAGACAGCATTATCGTCCACTGTGACAGAACAATGATGATGTCACTTGTAAACCTCCCAGAACCAGACAGCATTATCGTCCACTGTGACAGAACAATGATGATGTCACTTGTAAACCTCCCAGAACCAGACAGCATTATCGTCCTCTGTGACAGAACAATGATGATGTCACTTGTAAACCTCCCAGAACCAGACAGCATTATCGTCCACTGTGACAGAACAATGATGATGTCACTTGTAAACCTCCCAGAACTAGACAGCATTATCGTCCACTGTGAAAGAACAATGATGATGTCACTTGTAAACCTCCCAGAACCAGACTGCATTATCGTCCACTGTGACAGAACAATGATGATGTCACTTGTAAACCTCCCAGAACCAGACAGCATTATCGTCCACCGTGACAGAACAATGATGATGTCACTTGTAAACCTCCCAGAACCAGACAGCATTATCGTCCACCGTGACAGAACAATGATGATGTCACTTGTAAACCTCCCAGAACCAGACAGCATTATCGTCAACCGTGACAGAACAATGATGATGTCACTTGTAAACCTTCCAGAACCAGACAGCATTATCGTCCACTGTGACAGAACAATGATGATGTCGCTTTTAAACCTCCCAGAACCAGACAGCATTATCGTCCACTGTGACAGAACAATGATGATGTCACTTGTAAACCTGCCAGAACCAGACAGCATTATCGTCCACTGTGACAGAACAATGTTGACGTCACTTGTAAACCTCAAAGAACCAGACAGCATTATCGTCCACTGTGACAGAACAATGATGATGTCACTTGTAAGCCTACTAGAACCAGACAGCATTATCGTTCACTGTGACAGAACAATGATGATGTCACTTGTAAACCTCCCAGAACCAGACAGCATTATCGTCCACTGTGACAGAACAATGATGATGTCACTTGTAAGCCTCCTAGAACCAGACAGCATTATCGTTCACTGTGACAGAACAATGATGATGTCACTTGTAAACCTCCCAGCACCAGACAGCATTATCGTCCACTGTGACAGAACAATGATGATGTCACTTGTAAACCTCCCAGA
This sequence comes from Cherax quadricarinatus, assembly GCF_038502225.1. Taxonomy (NCBI): domain Eukaryota; kingdom Metazoa; phylum Arthropoda; class Malacostraca; order Decapoda; family Parastacidae; genus Cherax; species Cherax quadricarinatus. Next base: position 10,683 of record NW_027195715.1, read on the forward strand.
ACCAGACAGCATTATCGTCCACTGTGACAGAACAATGATGATGTCACTTGTAAACCTATCAGAACCAGACAGCATTATCGTCCACTGTGACAGAACAATGATGATGTCACTTGTAAACCTCCCAGAACCAGACAGCATTATCGTCCACTGTGACAGAACAATGATGATGTCACTTGTAAACCTCCCAGAACCAGACAGCATTATCGTCCACTGTGACAGAACAATGATGACGTCACTTGTAAACCTCCCAGAACCAGACAGCATTATCGTCCACTGTGACAGAACAATGATGATGTCACTTGTAAACCTCCCAGAACCAGACAGCATTATCGTCCACTGTGACAGAACAATGATGATGTCACTTGTAAACCTCCCAGAACCAGACAGCATTATCGTCCACTGTGACAGAACAATGATGACGTCACTTGTAAACCTCCCAGAACCAGACAGCATAATCGTCCACTGTGACAGAACAATGATGACGTCACTTGTAAACCTCCCAGAACCAGACTGCATTATCGTCCACTGTGACAGAACAATGATGATGTCACTTGTAAACCTCCCAGAACCATACAGCATTATCGTCCACTGTGACAGAACATTGATGACGTCACTTGTAAACCTCCCAGAACCAGACTGCATTATCGTCCACTGTGACAGAACAATGATGATGTCACTTGTAAACCTCCCAGAACCAGACAGCATTATCGTCCACTGTGACAGAACAATGATGACGTCACTTGTAAACCTCCCAGAACCAGACAGCATAATCGTCCACTGTGACAGAACAATGATGACGTCACTTGTAAACCTCCCAGAACCAGACAGCATTATCGTCCACTGTGACAGAACAATGATGATGTCACTTGTAAACCTCCCAGAACCAGACAGCATTATCGTCAACTGTGACAGAACAATGATGATGTCACTTGTAAACCTCCCAGAACCAGACAACATTATCCTCCACTGTGACAGAACAATGATGATGTCACTTGTAAACCTCCCAGAACCAGACAGCATTATCGTCCACTGTGACAGAACAATGATGATGTCACTTGTAAACCTCCCAGAACCAGACAGCATTATCGTCCACTTTGACAGAACAATGATGATGTCACTTGTAAACCTCCCAGAACCAGACAGCATTATCGTCCACTGTGACAGAACAATGATGATGTCACTTGTAAACCTCCCAGAACCAGACAGCATTATCGTCCACTGTGACAGAACAATGATGATGTCACTTGTAAACCTCCCAGAACCAGACAGCATTATCGTCCACTGTGACAGAACAATGATGATGTCACTTGTAAACCTCCCAGAACCAGACAGCATTATCGTCCACTGTGACAGAACAATGATGATGTCACTTGTAAACCTCCCAGAACCAGACAGCATTATCGTCCTCCGTGACAGAACAATGATGATGTCACTTGTAAACCTCCCAGAACCAGACAGCATTATCGTCCACTGTGACAGAACAATGATGATGTCACTTGTAAACCTCCCAGAACTAGACAGCATTATCGTCCACTGTGACAGAACAATGATTATGTCACTTGTAAACCTCCCAGAACCAGACTGCATTATCGTCCACTGTGACAGAACAATGATGATGTCACTTGTAAACCTCCCAGAACCAGACAGCATTATCGTCCACCGTGACAGAACAATGATGATGTCACTTGTAAACCTCCCAGAACCAGACAGCATTATCGTCCACCGTGACAGAACAATGATGATGTCACTTGTAAACCTCCCAGAACCAGACAGCATTATCGTCCACCGTGACAGAACAATGATGATGTCACTTGTAAACCTTCCAGAACCAGACAGCATTATCGTCCACTGTGACAGAACAATGATGATGTCGCTTTTAAACCTCCCAGAACCAGACAGCATTATCGTCCACTGTGACAGAACAATGATGATGTCACTTGTAAACCTCCCAGAACCAGACAGCATTATCGTCCACTGTGACAGAACAATGATGACGTCACTTGTAAACCTCAAAGAACCAGACAGCATTATCGTCCACTGTGACAGAACAATGATGATGTCACTTGTAAGCCTCCTAGAACCAGACAGCATTATCGTTCACTGTGACAGAACAATGATGATGTCACTTGTAAACCTCCCAGAACCAGACAGCATTATCGTCCACTGTGACAGAACAATGATGATGTCACTTGTAAGCCTTCTAGAACCAGACAGCATTATCGTTCACTGTGACAGAACAATGATGATGTCACTTGTAAACCTCCCAGCACCAGACAGCATTATCGTCCACTGTGACAGAACAATGATGATGTCACTTGTAAACCTCCCAGAACCAGACAGCATTATCGTCCACTGTGACAGAACAATGATGATGTCACTTGTAAACCTATCAGAACCAGACAGCATTATCGTCCACTGTGACAGAACAATGATGATGTCACTTGTAAACCTCCCAGAACCAGACAGCATTATCGTCCACTGTGACAGAACAATGATGATGTCACTTGTAAACCTCCCAGAACCAGACAGCATTATCGTCCACTGTGACAGAACAATGATGACGTCACTTGTAAACCTCCCAGAACCAGACAGCATTATCGTCCACTGTGACAGAACAATGATGATGTCACTTGTAAACCTCCCAGAACCAGACAGCATTATCGTCCACTGTGACAGAACAATGATGATGTCACTTGTAAACCTCCCAGAACCAGACAGCATTATCGTCCACTGTGACAGAACAATGATGATGTCACTTGTAAACCTCCCAGAACCAGCAGCATTATCGTCCACTGTGACAGAACAATGATGATGTCACTTGTAAACCTCCCAGAACCAGACTGCATTATCGTCCACTGTGACAGAACAATGATGATGTCACTTGTAAACCTCCCAGAACCAGACTGCATTATCGTCCACTGTGACAGAACAATGATGACGTCACTTGTAAACCTCCCAGAACCAGACTGCATTATCGTCCACTGTGACAGAACAATAATGACGTCACTTGTAAACCTGCAAGAACCAGACAGCATTATCGTCCACTGTGACAGAACAATGATGATGTCACTTGTAAACCTCCCAGAACCAGACAGCATTATCGTCCACTGTGACAGAACAATGATGACGTCACTTGTAAACCTCCCAGAATCAGACAGCATTATCGTCCACTGTGACAGAACAATGATGATGTCACTTGTAAACCTCCCAGAACCAGACAGCATTATTGTCCACTGTGACAGAACAATGATGATGTCACTTGTAAACCTCCCAGAACCAGACTGCATTATCGTCCACTGTGACAGAACAATGATGATGTCACTTGTAAACCTCCCAGAACCAGACTGCATTATCGTCCACTGTGACAGAACAATGATGATGTCACTTGTAAACCTCCCGGAACCAGACTGCATTATCGTCCACTGTGACAGAACAATGATGATGTCACTTGTAAACCTCCCAGAACCAGACAGCATTATCGTCCACTGTGACAGAACAATGATGATGTCACTTGTAAACCTCCCAGAACCAGACACCATTATCGTCCACTGTGGCAGAACAATGATGATGTCACTTGTAAACCTCCCAGAAACAGACAGCATTATCGTCCACTGTGACAGAACAATGATGATGTCACTTGTAAACCTCCCAGAACCAGACAGCATTATCGTCCACTGTGACAGAACAATGATGACGTCACTTGTAAACCTCCCAGAACCAGACAGCATAATCGTCCACTGTGACAGAACAATGATGATGTCACTTGTAAACCTCCCAGAACCAGACAGCATTATCGTCCACTGTGACAGAACAATGATGACGTCACTTGTAAACCTCCCAGAACAAGACAGCATTATCGTCCACTGTGACAGAACAATGATGATGTCACTTGTAAACCTCCCAGAACCAGACTGCATTATCGTCCACTCTGACAGAACAATGATGATGTCACTTGTAAACCTCCCAGAACCAGACTGCATTATCGTCCACTGTGACAGAACAATGGTGATGTCACCTGTAAACCTCCCTGAACCAGACAGCATTATCGTCCACTGTGACAGAACAATGATGATGTCACTTGTAAACCTCCCAGAACCAGACAGCATTATCGTCCACTGTGACAGAACAATGATGACGTCACTTGTAAACCTTACAGAACCAGACAGCAGAATCGTCCACTGTGACAGAACAATGATGATGTCACTTGTAAACCTACCAGAACCAGACAGCATTATCGTCCACTGTGACAGAACAACGATGACGTCACTTGTAAACCTCCCAGAACCAGACAGCATTGTCGTCCACTGTGACAGAACAATGATGATGTCACTTGTAAACCTCCCAGAACCAGACTGCATTATCGTCCACTGTGAGAGAACAATGATGATGTCACTTGTAAACGTCCCAGAACCAGACTGCATTATCGTCCACTGTGACAGAACAATGATGATGTCACTTGTAAACCTCCCAGAACCAGACATCATAATCGTCCACTCTGACAGAACAATGATGACGTCACTTGTAAACCTCCCAGAACCAGACAGCATAATCGTCCACTGTGACAGAACAATGATGACGTCACTTGTAAACCTCCCAGAACCAGACTGCATTATTGTCCACTGTGACAGAACAATGATGATGTCACTTGTAAACCTCCCAGAATCAGACAGCATTATCGTCCACTGTGACAGAACAATGATGATGTCACTTGTAAACCTCCCAGAACCAGACAGCATTATCGTCCACTGTGACAGAACAATGACGACGTCACTTGTAAACCTCCCAGAACCAGACAGCATTATCGTCCACTGTGACAAAACAATGATGATGTCACTTGTAAACCTCCCAGAACCAGACAGCATTATCGTCCACTGTGACAGAACAATGATGATGCCACTTGTAAACCTCCCAGAACCAGACAGCATTATCGTCCACTGTGACAGAACAATGATGACGTCACTTGTAAACCTCCCAGAACCAGACAGCATTATCGTCCACTGTGACCGAACAATGATGACGTCACTTGTAAACCTGCCAGAACCAGACAGCATTATCGTCCACTGTGACAGAACAATGATGATGTCACTTGTAAACCTGCCAGAACCAGACAGCATTATCGTCCACTGTGACAGAACAATGATGATGTCACTTGTAAACCTCCCAGAACCAGACAGCATTATCGTCCACTGTGACAGAACAATGATGACGTCACTTGTAAACCTCCCAGAACCAGACAGCATTATCGTCCACTGTGACAGAACAATGATGATGTCACTTGTAAACCTCCCAGAACCAGACAGCATTATCGTCCACTGTGACAGAACAATGATGATGTCACTTGTAAACCTCCCAGAACCAGACAGCATTATCGTCCACTGTGACAGAACAATGATGATGTCACTTGTAAACCTGCCAGAACCAGACAGCATTATCGTCCACTGTGACAGAACAATGATGATGTCACTTGTAAACCTCCCAGAACCAGACAGCATTATCGTCCACTGTGACAGAACAATGATGACGTCACTTGTAAACCTCCCAGAACCAGACAGCATTATCGTCCACTGTGACAGAACAATGATGATGTCACTTGTAAACCTGCCAGAACCAGACAGCATTATCGTCCACTGTGACAGAACAATGATGATGTCACTTGTAAACCTCCCAGAACCAGACAGCATTATCGTCCACTGTGACAGAACAATGATGACGTCACTTGTAAACCTCCCAGAACCAGACAGCATTATCGTCCACTGTGACAGAACAATGATGACGTCACTTGTAAACCTCCCAGAACCAGACAGCATTATCGTCCACTGTGACAGAACAATGATGATGTCACTTGTAAACCTCCCAGAACCAGACAGCATTATCGTCCACTGTGACAGAACAATGATGATGTCACTTGTAAACCTGCCAGAACCAGACAGCATTATCGTCCACTGTGACAGAACAATGATGATGTCACTTTTAAACCTCCCAGAACCAGACAGCATTATCGTCCACTGTGACAGAACAATGATGACGTCACTTGTAAACCTCCCAGAACCAGACAGCATTATCGTCCACTGTGACAGAACAATGATGATGTCACTTGTAAACCTGCCAGAACCAGACAGCATTATCGTCCACTGTGACAGAACAATGATGATGTCACTTGTAAACCTCCCAGAACCAGACAGCATTATCATCCACTGTGACAGAACAATGATGACGTCACTTGTAAACCTCCCAGAACCAGACAGCATTATCGTCCACTGTGACAGAGCAATGATGACGTCACTTGTAAACCTCCCAGAACCAGACAGCATTATCGTCCACTGTGACAGAACAATGATGACGTCACTTGTAAACCTCACAAACCTGGTTGTTTGTTCTTCATCTATATTTTATGTTCACTGTTTTTGCATATTAATGATCTATTCTTGTACGTTGCTGCGCTGCCTCGTGTTACTGTATATTTTCTGCGACTTACTGTACCGTTTTGTGTGTTACTCTGCCGTTCATATACATTCATATGCTGTTTTTTTTATGTTGTAATGATCATGTATAATAAAGGTTGCAGGTACTACAAACTTACCTGCTACATCTTTCACAATAATGTCTATGTTGGAATCATTGTCTCCCAGAATCTTTTTCTATCTCTCTCCAAAACTAATGCAAATAATATTATATAATAAGCTAATTATATTTTTTAAAGGGGTGAGCTGGTAAGCCAGAGGAAGGTCTCAGTTAGATGATCGAAAGTCTGGATCTATTAACATAAGTCATGTCAATCACAATTCTGGCTTATCAGCTATTGTAGTTTTAAAGGTTACTTGCCTAAAGGTCAGGAATCACTTTAGTCACCATACCTAGAGAGATGTCTTAGATTCTTTTCCACATCTCAAAATGTACTTTAACATCTACGTTTTATGTATATATTGTGATGCGAAGTTCCTTCCATCATCTTCCACATCTTCCACATCCTTCCGTCATGTCGTTCACAAATACCAGAAACAGCATTGGTCCTAGGACTGACCCCTGTGGGACCCCGCTGACCACAGGTGCCCACTCTGACACCTCGCCACGTACCATGGCTCGTTGCTGTCTTCCTGACAAGTATTCCCTGAACCATTGTAGTGCCTTCCCTGTTATCCCTGGTTGGTCCTCCAGTTTTTCCACTAATCTCTTGTGTGGAACTGTGTCAAACGCCTTCTTGCAGTCCAAGAATTTGCAATCCACCCACCCCTCTCTCTCTTGTCTTACTGCTGTCACCATGTCATAGAACTCCAGTAGGTTTGTGACACAGGATTTCCCGTCCCTGAAACCATGTTGGCTGCTGTTGATGGGATCATTCCATTCTAGGTGTTCCACCACTCTTCTCCTGATAATCTTCTCCATGACTTTGCATACTATACGTATCAGTGACACTGGTCTATAGTTTAGTGCTTCTTGTGTGTCTCCTTTCTTAAAGATTGGGACTACATTTGCTGTCTTCCATGCCTAAGGCAATCTCCCTGTTTCAATAGATGTATTGTTGTTAGGGGTACACATAGCGCCTCTGCTCCCTCTCTCAGGACTGATGGGGAGATGTTATCTGGTCCAATTGCCTTTGAGGTATCTAGCTCACTCAGAAGCCTCTTCACTTCTTCCTCGGTTGTGTGCACTGTGTCCAGTACTTGGTGTGCCCCACCTCTCCGTCTTTCTGGAGCCCCTTCTGTCTCCTCTGTGAACACTTCTTTGAATCTCTTGTTGAGTTCCTCACATACATCGCCGTCATTTCTTGTTGTCTCTCCTCCTTCCTTCCTTAACCTGATTACCTGGTCCTTGACTGCTGTTTTCCTCCACATATGGCTGTATAACAGTTTCGGGTCAGATTTGGCTTTCGCTGCTATGTCGTTGTCATATTGTCGTTTGGCCTCCCTTCTTATCCGTACATATTCGTTTCTGGCTTTACGACTGCTCTCCTTATTCTCCTGGGTCCTTTGCCTTCTATATTTCTTCCATTCCCTAGCATACTTGGTTTTTGCCTCCCTGCACCTTTGGGTGAACAATGGGCTCATCCTGGCTTTTTCATTATTCCTGATACCCTTGGGTACAAACCTCTCCTCAGCCTCCTTGCATAATGTTGCTACATATTCCATTATCTCAGTAACTGGCTTCCCTGCAAGTTCTCTGTCCCACTGAACCCCGTTCAGGAAGTTCCTCATTCCCGTGTAGTCCCCTTTCTTGTAGTTTGGCTTCATTCGTCCTAGCCTTCCTGCTTCCTCCTCCACTTGTAGCTCTACTGTGCATTCGAAGCTTAAAACCACATGATCGCTGACCCCAAGGGGTCTTTCATATGTGATGTTCTCGATATCTGCACTACTCAAGGTGAACATTAAGTCAAGTCTTGCTGGTTCATCCTCTCCTCTATCTCTTGTAGTGTGCCTTACGTGTTGGTACATGAAGTTTTCCAGTACTACCTCCATCATCTTAGCCCTCCATGTATCTTGTGTGTGTGTACTCACCTAGTTGTACTCACCTAGTTGAGGTTGCGGGGGTCGAGTCCGAGCTCCTGGCCCCGCCTCTTCACTGATCGCAACTAGGTCACTCTCCCTGAGCCGTGAGCTTTATCATGCCTCTGCTTAAAGCTATGTATGGATCCTGCCTCCACTACATCGCTTCCCAAACTATTCCACTTACTGACTACTCTGTGGCTGAAGAAATACTTCCTAACATCCCTGTGATTCATCTGTGTCTTCAGCTTCCAACTGTGTCCCCTTGTTACTGTGTCCAATCTCTGGAACATCCTGTCTTTGTCCACCTTGTCAATTCCTCTCAGTATTTTGTATGTCGTTATCATGTCCCCCCTATCTCTCCTGTCCTCCAGTGTCGTCAGGTTGATTTCCCTTAACCTCTCCTCGTAGGACATACCTCTTAGCTCCGGGACTAGTCTTGTTGCAAACCTTTGCACTTTCTCTAGTTTCTTTACGTGCTTGGCTAGGTGTGGGTTCCAAACTGGTTCCGCATACTCCAATATGGGCCTAACGTACACGGTGTACAGGGTCCTGAATGATTCCTTATTAAGATGTCGGAATGCTGTTCTGAGGTTTGCTAGGCGCCCATATGCTGCAGCAGTTATTTGGTTGATATGCGCTTCAGGAGATGTGCCTGGTGTTATACTCACCCCAAGATCTTTTTCCTTGAGTGAGGTTTGTAGTCTCTGGCCCCCTAGACTGTACTCCGTCTGCGGTCTTCTTTGCCCTTCCCCAATCTTCATGACTTTGCACTTGGTGGGATTGAACTCCAGGAGCCAATTACTGGACCAGGTCTGCAGCCTGTCCAGATCCCTTTGTAGTTCTGCCTGGTCTTCGATCGAGTGAATTCTTCTCATCAACTTCACGTCATCTGCAAACAGGGACACCTCAGAGTCTATTCCTTCCGTCATGTCGTTCACAAATACCAGAAACAGCACTGGTCCTAGGACTGACCCCTGTGGGACCCCGCTGGTCACAGGTGCCCACTCTGACACCTCGCCACGTACTATGACTCGCTGCTGTCTTCCTGACAAGTATTCCCTGATCCATTGTAGTGCCTTCCCTGTTATCCCTGCTTGGTCCTCCAGTTTTTGCACTAATCTCTTGTGTGTGTGTGTGTGTGTGTGTGTCACGTGTACAAAATACGTTCATGTATGTGTCAGGTGTACAAATGCGTGTGCGCGCACACACACACACACACACTCACACACACAACACTCACGATAATCACAATATATATTTTCCTATCGTTGTCATAGTTAAGTGTGGTCATAGTCAGTGGTGGCCATAGTCAGGAGTGGTCATAATGAAATGTGATCATAGTCATGTGTTGTCATAGTGAGGTGTGGTCATAGTCAGGTGTGGTCATAGACAGGTGTGGTCATAGTCAGGTGTGGTCATAGACAGGTGTGGTCATAGTCAGGTGTAGTCATAGTCAGGTGTGGTCATAGTGAGGTGTGGTCATAGTGAGGTGTGGTCATAGTCAGGTGTGGTCACAGTGAGGTGTGGTCATAGTCAGGTGTGGTCATAGTCAGGTGTGGTCATAGTCAGGTGTGGTCATAGACAGGTGTGGTCATAGTCAGGTGTGGTCATAGTCAGGTGTGGTCATAGTCAGGTGTGGTCATAGTCAGGTGTGGTCATAGTCAGGTGTGGTCATAGTCAGGTGTGGTCATAGACAGGTGTGGTCATAGTCAGGTGTAGTCATAGTCAGGTGTGGTCATAGTGAGGTGTGGTCATAGTGAGGTGTGGTCATAGTCAGGTGTAGTCATATTCAGGTGTGGTTATAGTCAGGTGTGGTTATAGTCAGGTGTGGTTATAGTCAGGTGTGGTCATAGACAGGTGTGGTCATAATCAGGTGTAGTCATAGTCAGGTGTTGTCAGACTGAGGGGTGGTCATAGTCAGGTGTAGTCATATTCATGTGTGGTTATAGTCAGGTGTGGTTATAGTCAGGTGTGGTCATAGTCAGGTGTGGTCCTAGACAGATGTGATCATAGTCAGGTGTAGTCATAGTGAGGCGTGGTCAAAGTGAGGTGTGGTCATAGTCAGATGTGGTCATAGACAGGTGTGGTCATAATCAGGTGTAGTCATAGTCAGGTGTTGTCAGACTGAGGGGTGGTCATAGTCAGGTGTAGTCATATTCATGTGTGGTTATAGTCAGGTGTGGTTATAGTCAGGTGTGGTCATAGTCAGGTGTGGTCCTAGACAGATGTGATCATAGTCAGGTGTAGTCATAGTCAGGTGTGGTCATAGTGAGGTGTGGTCATAGTCTGGTGTGGTCATAGACAGGTGTGGTCATAGTCAGGTGCAGTCATAGTCAGGTGCAGTCATAGTCAGGTGTTGTCATACTGAGGGGTGGTCATAGTCAGGTGTAGTCATATTCAGGTGTGGTTATAGTCAGGTGTGGTCATAGTCAGGTGTTGTCTTAGACAGGTTTAGTCATAGTCAGGTGTAGTCATATTCAGGTGTGGTTATAGTCAGGTGTGGTCATAGTCAGGTGTGGTCTTAGACAGGTTTAGTCATAGTCAGGTGTAGTCATAGTCAGGTATGGTCATAGTCAGATGTGGTTAAAGTCAGGTGTGGTCATAGTCAGGTGTTGTCATACTGAGGTGTGGTCATAGTCAGGTGTGGTTATAGTCAGGTGTGGTCATAGTCAGGTGTGGTCATAGTCAGGTGTGGTTATAGTCAGGTGTGGTCATAGTCAGGTGTGGTCATAGTCAGGTGTGGTTATAGTCAGATTTGGTCATAGTCAGGTGTGGTTATAGTCAGGTGTGGTCATAGTCAGGTGTTGTCATACTGAGGTGTGGTCATAGTCAGGTGTGGTTATAGTCAGGTGGGGTTATAGTCAGGTGTGGTCATAGTCAGGTGTGGTCATAGTCAGGTGTGGTCATAGGTGTGGTTATAGTCAGGTGCAGTCATAGTCAGGTGTGGTTATAGTCAGGTTTGGTTATAGTCAGGTGTGGTCATAGTCAGGTGTGGTATTATTCAGGTTTAGACATAGTCAGGTGTAGTCATAGTCAGGTGTGGTAATAGTTAGGTGTGGTCATAGTCAGGTGTTGTCATACTGAGGTGTGGTCATAGTCAGGTGTGGTCATAGTCAGGTGTGGTTATAGTCAGGTGTGGTCATAGTCAGGTGTGGTCATAGACAGATGTGATCATAGTCAGGTGTAGTCATAGTCAGGTGTTGTCATACTGAGGTGTGGTCATAGTCAGGTGTGGTTATAGTCAGGTGTGGTCATAGTCAGGTGTGGTCATAGTCAGGTGTGGTTATAGTCAGGTGTGGTCATAGTCAGGTGTGGTCATAGTCAGGTGTGGTTATAGTCAGATTTGGTCATAGTCAGGTGTGGTTATAGTCAGGTGTGGTCATAGTCAGGTGTTGTCATACTGAGGTGTGGTCATAGTCAGGTGTGGTTATAGTCAGGTGGGGTTATAGTCACGTGTGGTCATAGTCAGGTGTGGTCATAGTCAGGTGTGGTCATAGGTGTGGTTATAATCAGGTGTAGTCATAGTCAGGTGTGGTTATAGTCAGGTTTGGTTATAGTCAGGTGTGGTCATAGTCAGGTGTGGTATTATTCAGGTTTAGACATAGTCAGGTGTAGTCATAGTCAGGTGTGGTAATAGTTAGGTGTGGTCATAGTCAGGTGTTGTCATACTGAGGTGTGGTCATAGTCAGGTGTGGTCATAGTCAGGTGTGGTTATAGTCAGGTGTGGTCATAGTCAGGTGTGGTCATAGACAGATGTGATCATAGTCAGGTGTAGTCATAGTCAGGTGTGGTCATAGTGAGGTGTGGTCATAGACAGGTGTGGTCATAGTCAGGTGCAGTCATAGTCAGGTGTTGTCATTCTGAGGGGTGGTTATAGTCAGGTGTAGTCATATTCAGGTGTGGTTATAGTCAGGTGTGGTTATAGTCAGGTGTGGTCATAGTCAGGTGTGGTCATAGTCAGGTGTGGTCTTAGACAGGTTTAGTCATAGTCAGGTGTAGTCATAGTCAGGTATGGTCATAGTCAGGTGTGGTTAAAGTCAGGTGTGGCCATAGTCAGGTATTGTCATACTGAGGTGTGGTCATAGTCAGGTGTGGTTATAGTCAGGTGTGGTCATAGTCAGGTGTGGTCATAGTCAGGTGTGGTTATAGTCAGGTGTGGTCATAGTCAGGTGTGGTCATAGTCAGGTGTGGTTATAGTCAGATGTGGTCATAGTCAGGTGTGGTTATAGTCAGGTGTGGTCATAGTCAGGTGTGGTCATAGTCAGGTGTTGTCATACTGAGGTGTGGTCATAGTCAGGTGTGGTTATAGTCAGGTGTGGTTATAGTCAGGTGTGGTCATAGTCAGGTGTGGTCATAGGTGTGGTTATAGTCAGGTGTAGTCATAGTCAGGTGTGGTTATTGTCAGGTGTGGTTATAGTCAGGTGTGGTCTTATTCAGGTTTAGTCATAGTCAGGTGTAGTCATAGTCAGGTGTGGTCATAGTTAGGTGTGGTTATAGTCAGGTGTGGTCATAGTCAGGTGTTGTCATACTGAGGTGTGGTCATAGTCAGGTGTGGTCATAGTCAGGTGTGGTTATAGTCAGGTGTGGTCATAGTCAGGTGTGGTTATAGTCAGGTGTGGTCATAGTCAGGTGTGGTTATAGTCAGGTGTGGTCTTAGACAGGTTTAGTCATAGTCAGGTGTAGTCATAGTCAGGTATGGTCATAGTCAGGTGTGGTTAAAGTCAGGTGTGGCCATAGTCAGGTATTGTCATACTGAGGTGTGGTCATAGTCAGGTGTGGTTATAGTCAGGTGTGGTCATAGTCAGGTGTGGTCATAGTCAGGTGTGGTTATAGTCAGGTGTGGTCATAGTCAGGTGTGGTCATAGTCAGGTGTGGTTATAGTCAGATGTGGTCATAGTCAGGTGTGGTTATAGTCAGGTGTGGTCATAGTCAGGTGTGGTCATAGTCAGGTGTTGTCATACTGAGGTGTGGTCATAGTCAGGTGTGGTTATAGTCAGGTGTGGTTATAGTCAGGTGTGGTCATAGTCAGGTGTGGTCATAGGTGTGGTTATAGTCAGGTGTAGTCATAGTCAGGTGTGGTTATAGTCAGGTGTGGTTATAGTCAGGTGTGGTCATAGTCAGGTGTGGTCTTTTTCAGGTTTAGTCATAGTCAGGTGTAGTCATAGTCAGGTGTGGTCATAGTTAGGTGTGGTTATAGTCAGGTGTGGTCATAGTCAGGTGTTGTCATACTGAGGTGTGGTCATAGTCAGGTGTGGTCATAGATGTGGTTATAGTCAGGTGTGGTCATAGATGTGGTTATAGTCAGGTGTGGTCATAGATGTGGTTATAGTCAGGTGTGGTCATAGATACTCAGGTTATATCTCACTATGTCGTGGATACTCAGGTTATATCTCACTATGTCGTGGATACTCAGGTTATATCTCACTATGTCGTGGATACTCAGGTTATATCTCACTATGTCGTGGATACTCAGGTTATATCTCACTATGTCGTGGATACTCAGGTTATATCTCACTATGTCGTGGATACTCAGGTTATATCTCACTATGTCGTGGATACTCAGGTTATATCTCACTATGTCGTGGATACTCAGGTTATATCTCACTATGTCGTGGATACTCAGGTTATATCTCACTATGTCGTGGATACTCAGGTTATATCTCACTATGTCGTGGATACTCAGGTTATATCTCACTATGTCGTGGATACTCAGGTTATATCTCACTATGTCGTGGATACTCAGGTTATATCTCACTATGTCGTGGATACTCAGGTTATATCTCACTATGTCGTGGATACTCAGGTTATATCTCACTATGTCGTGGACCCTCAGGTTATATCTCACTAAGTCGTGGATACTCAGGTAATAACTCACTATGTCGTGGATACTCAGGTTATATCTCACTATGTCGTGGATACTCAGGTTATATCTCACTATGTCGTGGATACTCAGGTTATATCTCACTATGTCGTGGATACTCAGGTTATATCTCACTATGTCGTGGATACTCAGGTTATATCTCACTATGTCGTGGATACTCAGGTTATATCTCACTATGTCGTGGATACTCAGGTTATATCTCACTATGTCGTGGATACTCAGGTTATATCTCACTATGTCGTGGATACTCAGGTTATATCTCACTATGTCGTGGATACTCAGGTTATATCTCACTATGTCGTGGACCCTCAGGTTATATCTCACTATGTCGTGGACCCTCAGGTTATATCTCACTATGTCGTGGACCCTCAGGTTATATCTCACTATGTCGTGGATACTCAGGTTATATCTCACTATGTCGTGGATACTCAGGTTATATCTCACTATGTCGTGGATACTCAGGTTATATCTCACTATGTCGTGGACCCTCAGGTTATATCTCACTATGTCGTGGATACTCAGGTTATATCTCACTATGTCGTGGACCCTCAGGTTATATCTCACTATGTCGTGGATACTCAGGTTATATCTCACTATGTCGTGGACCCTCAGGTTATATCTCACTATGTCGTGGATACTCAGGTTATATCTCACTATGTCGTGGATACTCAGGTTATATCTCACTATGTCGTGGATACTCAGGTTATATCTCACTATGTCGTGGATACTCAGGTTATATCTCACTATGTCGTGGATACTCAGGTTATATCTCACTATGTCGTGGACCCTCAGGTTATATCTCACTATGTCGTGGATACTCAGGTTATATCTCACTATGTCGTGGACCCTCAGGTTATATCTCACTATGTCGTGGACCCTCAGGTTATATCTCACTATGTCGTGGATACTCAGGTTATATCTCACTATGTCGTGGATACTCAGGTTATATCTCACTATGTCGTGGTGGACTATGTCGTGGATACTCAGGTTATATCTCACTATGTCGTGGATACTCAGGTTATATCTCACTATGTCGTGGACCCTCAGGTTATATCTCACTATGTCGTGGATACTCAGGTTATATCTCACTATGTCGTGGATACTCAGGTTATATCTCACTATGTCGTGGACCCTCAGGTTATATCTCACTATGTCGTGGACCCTCAGGTTATATCTCACTATGTCGTGGACCCTCAGGTTATATCTCACTATGTCGTGGATACTCAGGTTATATCTCACTATGTCGTGGATACTCAGGTTATATCTCACTATGTCGTGGATACTCAGGACTATGTCGTGGATACTCAGGTTATATCTCACTATGTCGTGGATACTCAGGTTATATCTCACTATGTCGTGGATGTCGTGGATACTCAGGTTATATCTCACTATGTCGTGGATACTCAGGTTATATCTCACTATGTCGTGGACCCTCAGGTTATATCTCACTATGTCGTGGATACTCAGGTTATATCTCACTATGTCGTGGACCCTCAGGTTATATCTCACTATGTCGTGGACCCTCAGGTTATATCTCACTATGTCGTGGATACTCAGGTTATATCTCACTATGTCGTGGATACTCAGGTTATATCTCACTATGTCGTGGATACTCAGGTTATATCTCACTATGTGGTGGACCCTCAGGACCCTCAAGTTATATCTCACTATGTCGTGGACCCTCAGGTTATATCTCACTATGTCGTGGATACTCAGGTTATATCTCACTATGTCGTGGATACTCAGGTTATATCTCACTATGTCGTGGATACTCAGGTTATATCTCACTATGTCGTTTATACTCAGGTTATATCTCACTATGTCGTGGATACTCAGGTTATATCTCACTATGTCGTGGATACTCAGGTTATATCTCACTATGTCGTGGATACTCAGGTTATATCTCACTATGTCGTGGATACTCAGGTTATATCTCACTATGTCGTGGATACTCAGGTTATATCTCACTATGTCGTGGATACTCAGGTTATATCTCACTATGTCGTGGACCCTCAGGTTATATCTCACTATACTATGTCGTGGATACTCAGGCTTTATCTCACTATGTCATGGATACTTTGGTTATATTTCACTATGTCGTGGACCCTCAAGTTATATATCACTATGTCGGGGACCCTCGGGTTATAACTCACTATGTCGTGGACCCTCAGGTTATATCTCACTATGTCGTGGACCCTCAGGTTATATCTCACTATGTCGTGGATACTCAGGTTATATCTCACTATGTCGTGGACCCTCAGGTTATATCTCACTATGTCGTGGATACTCAGGTTATATCTCACTATGTCGTGGACCCTCAGGTTATATCTCACTATGTCGTGGATACTCAGGTTATATCTCACTATGTCGTGGACCCTCAGGTTATATCTCACTATGTCGTGGATACTCAGGACCCTCAGGTTATATCTCACTATGTCGTGGATCTCACTATGTCTCAGGTTATATCTCACTATGTCGTGGACCCTCAGGTTATATCTCACTATGTCGTGGACCCTCAGGTTATATCTCACTATGTCGTGGACCCTCAGGTTATATCTCACTATGTCGTGGACCCTCAGGTTATATCTCACTATGTCGTGGACCCTCAGGTTATATCTCACTATGTCGATACTCAGGGACCCTCAGTTTATATCTCACTATGTCGTGGATACTCAGGTTATATCTCACTATGTCGTGGACCCTCAGGTTATATCTCACTATGTCGTGGACCCTCAGGTTATATCTCACTATGTCGTGGATACTCAGGTTATATCTCACTATGTCGTGGATACTCAGGTTATATCTCACTATGTCGTGGACCCTCAGGTTATATCTCACTATGTCGTGGATACTCAGGTTATATCTCACTATGTCGTGGATACTCAGGTTATATCTCACTATGTCGTGGATACTCAGGTTATATCTCGCTATGTCGTGGACCCTCAGGTTATATCTCACTATGTCGTGGATACTCAGGTTATATCTCGCTATGTCGTGGATACTCAGGTTATATCTCACTATGTCGTGGATACTCAGGTTATATCTCACTATGTCGTGGTCAGGATCTCACTATGTCTCAGGTTATATCTCACTATGTCGTGGTTATACTATGTCGTGGATACTCAGGTTATATCTCACTATGTCGTGGACCCTCAGGTTATATCTCACTATGTCGTGGACCCTCAGGTTATATCTCACTATGTCGTGGATACTCAGGTTATATCTCACTATGTCGTGGACCCTCAGGTTATATCTCACTATGTCGTGGATACTCAGGTTATATCTCACTATGTCGTGGACCCTCAGGTTATATCTCACTATGTCGTGGACCCTCAGGTTATATCTCACTATGTCGTGGACCCTCAGGTTATATCTATGTCGTGGACCCTCAGGTTATATCTATGTCGTGGACCCTCAGGTTATATCTCACTATGTCGTGGACCCTCAGGTTATATCTATGTCGTGGATACTCTATGTCGTGGACCCTCAGGTTATATCTCTGGTTATATCTCACTATGTCGTGGATACTCAGGTTATATCTCACTATGTCGTGGACCCTCAGGTTATATCTCACTATGTCGTGGATACTCAGGTTATATCTCACTATGTCGTGGACCCTCAGGTTATATCTCGCTATGTCGTGGACCCTCAGGTTATATCTCACTATGTCGTGGACCCTCAGGTTATATCTCACTATGTCGTGGACCCTCGGGTTATATCTCACTATGTCGTGGACCCTCAGGTTATATCTCACTATGTCGTGGATACTCAGGTTATATCTCACTATGTCGTGGATACTCAGGTTATATCTCACTATGTCGTGGACCCTCAGGTTATATCTCGCTATGTCGTGGATACTCAGGTTATATCTCACTATGTCGTGGATACTCAGGTTATATATCACTATGTCTTGGAAGCTCAGGTTATTTCTCGCTATGTCGTGGACCCTCAGGTTATATCTCGCTATGTCGTGGACCCTCAGGTTATATCTCACTATGTCGTGGATACTCAGGTTATATCTCACTATGTCGTGGACCCTCAGGTTATATCTCACTATGTCGTGGATACTCAGGTTATATCTCACTATGTCGTGGATACTCAGGTTATATCTCACTATGTCGTGGACCCTCAGGTTATATCTCACTATGTCGTGGATACTCAGGTGGACCCTCAGGTTATATCTCACTATGTCGTGGACCCTCAGGTTATATCTCACTAAGTCGTGGATACTCAGGTTATATCTCACTATGTCGTGGATACTCAGGTTATATCTCACTATGTCGTGGACCCTCAGGTTATATCTCACTATGTCGTGGACCCTCAGGTTATATCTCACTATGTCGTGGATACTCAGGTTATATCTCGCTATGTCGTGGATACTCAGGTTATCGTCTCAGGTTATATCTCACTATGTCGTGGACCCTCAGGTTATATCTCACTATGTCGTGGATACTCAGGTTATATCTCACTATGTCGTGGATACTCAGGTTATATCTCACTATGTCGTGGATACTCAGGTTATATCTCACTATGTCGTGGACCCTCAGGTTATATCTCACTATGTCGTGGACCCTCAGGTTATATCTCACTATGTCGTGGACCCTCAGGTTATATCTCACTATGTCGTGGACCCTCTGGTTATATCTCACTATGTCGTGAATACTCAGGTTATATCTCTATGTCGTGGATACTCAGGTTATATCTCACTATGTCGTGGACCCTCAGGTTATATCTCACTATGTCGTGGACCCTCAGGTTATATCTCACTATGTCGTGGATACTCAGGACTATGTCGTGGATACTCAGGTTATATCTCACTATGTCGTGGATACTCAGGTTATATCTATATCTCACTATGTCGTGGACCCTCAGGTTATATCTCACTAAGTCGTGGACCCTCAGGTTATATCTCACTATGTCGTGGATACTCAGGTTATATCTCACTATGTCGTGGACCCTCAGGTTATATCTCACTATGTCGTGGACCCTCAGGTTATATCTCAGGTTATATCTATGTCGTGGACCCTCAGGTTATATCTCACTAAGTCGTGGACCCTCAGGTTATATCTCACTATGTCGTGGATCTCACTATGTCCTCAGGTTATATCTCACTATGTCGTGGAGACTCAGGTTATATCTCACTATGTCGTGGACTATGTCGTGGATACTCAGGTTATTTCTCACTATGTCGTGGACCCTCAGGTTATATCTCACTATGTCGTGGACCCTCAGGTTATATCTCACTATGTCGTGGATACTCAGGTTATATCTCACTATGTCGTGGACCCTCAGGTTATATCTCACTATGTCGTGGACTCAGGTTATATCTCACTATGTCGTGGACCCTCAGGTTATATCTCACTATGTCGTGGATACTCAGGTTATCTCGCTCTATGTCGTGGATACTCAGGTTATACCCTCAGGTTATATCTCACTATGTCGTGGATACTCAGGTTATATCTCTCTATGTCGTGGACCCTCAGGACTATGTCCTCAGGTTATATCTCACTATGTCGTGGATACTCAGGTTATATCTCACTATGTCGTGGACCCTCAGGTTATATCTCACTATGTCGTGGATACTCAGGTTATATCTCACTATGTCGTGGACCCTCAGGTTATATCTCACTATGTCGTGGAGCCTCAGGTTATATCTCACTATGTCTTGGACCCTCAGGTTATATCTCACTATGTCGTGGACTCAGGTTATATCTCAGGTTATATCTCACTATGTCGTGGACCCTCAGGTTATATCTCACTATGTCGTGGACCCTCAGGTTATATCTCACTATGTCGTGGACCCTCAGGTTATATCTCACTATGTCGTGGACCCTCAGGTTATATCTCACTATGTCGTGGACCCTCAGGTTATATCTCACTATGTCGTGGACCCTCAGGTTATATCTCACTATGTCGTGGACCCTCAGGTTATATCTCACTATGTCGTGGACCCTCAGGTTATATCTCACTATGTCGTGGATCTCACTATGTCGTGGTGGTTATACCCTCAGGTTATATCTCACTATGTCGTGGACCCTCAGGTTATATCTCACTATGTCGTGGATACTCAGGTTATATCTCACTATGTCGTGGACCCTCAGGTTATATCTCACTATGTCGTGGACCCTCAGGTTATATCTCACTATGTCGTGGACCCTCAGGTTATATCTCACTATGTCGTGGACCCTCAGGTTATATCTCACTATGTCGTGGACCCTCAGGTTATATCTATGTCGTGGACCGTCAGGTTATATATCTCACTATGTCGTGGACCCTCAGGTTATATCTCACTATGTCGTGGATACTCAGGTTATATCTCACTATGTCGTGGACCCTCAGGTTATATCTCACTATGTCGTGGACCCTCAGGTTATATCTCACTATGTCGTGGATACTCAGGTTATATCTCACTATGTCGTAGACCCTCAGGTTATATCTCACTATGTCGTGGACCCTCAGGTTATATCTATGTCGTGGACCTTCAGGTTATATCTCACTATGTCGTGGACCCTCAGGTTATATCTCACTATGTCGTGGACCCTCAGGTTATATCTCACTATGTCGTGGACCCTCAGGTTATATCTCACTATGTCGTGGACCCTCAGGTTATATCTCACTATGTCGTGGACCCTCAGGTTATATCTCACTATGTCGTGGACCCTCAGGTTATATCTCACTATGTCGTGGACCCTCAGGTTATATCTCACTATGTCGTGGACCCTCAGGTTATATCTCACTATGTCGTGGACCCTCGGGTTATATCTCACTATGTCGTGGATACTCAGGTTATATCTCACTATGTCGTGGACCCTGGATACTCAGGTTATATCTGCTATGTCGTGGATACTCAAGGTTATATCTGGCTATGTCGTGGATACCTCAGGTTATATCTCACTATGTCGTGGACCCTCAGGTTATATCTCACTCTGTCGTGGATCCTCAGGTTATATCTCACTATGTCGTGGCTATGGACTCAGGTTATATCTCTCGCTATGTCGTGGATACTCAGGTTATATCTCACTATGTCGTGGAGCCTCAGGTTATATCTCACTATGTCGTGGACCCTCAGGTTATATCTCACTATGTCGTGGATACTCAGGTTATATCTCACTATGTCGTGGACCCTCAGGTTATATCTCACTATGTCGTGGACCCTCAGGATATATCTAGCTAAGTGGTGGACCCTCAGGATATATCTCACTATGTCGTGCACCCTCAGGATATATGTCACTATGTCATGGACCCTCAAGTTATGTCTGGCTATGTCGTGGACCCTCAGGTTATATCTCACTATGTCGTGGACCCTCAGGATATATCTAGCTAAGTCGTGGACCCTAAGGATATATGTCACTATGTCATGGACCCTCAAGTTATATCTGTGATGAATGGTTTGAAAAACCGACATGTTGAAGATTGAGACACTTATGCAGCATATGGGAATCTTTATTCAGGAAACGTTTCGCCACACAGTGGCTTCATCAGTCCAATACAAAGAGGAAGGCATAAGGAGAGGAGGAGAATGAGGTAATCAGTCCCTCAACCTGGAGTCGATGTGTTCAGTCCATCAATCTTGTAGATGGACTGAACACATCGACTCCAGGTTGAGGGACTGATTACCTCATTCTCCTCCTCTCCTTATGCCTTCCTCTTTGTATTGGACTGATGAAGCCACTGTGTGGCGAAACGTTTCCTGAATAAAGATTCCCATATGCTGCATAAGTGTCTCAATCTTCAAGTTATATCTGGCTATGTCGTGGACCCTCAGGTTATATCTCACTATATCGTGGACTCTCAGGATATATCTAGCTATATCGTTGACCCTCAAGTTATATCTGGCTATGTCGTGGACCCTCAGGTTATTTCTCACTATATCGTGCACTCTCAGGATATATCTAGCTATATCGTGGACCCTCAGGATATATCTCACTATGTCGTGGTTCCTCAGGTTATATCTGGCTATGTCGTGGACCCTCAAGTTATATCTCACTATGTGGTGGACTCTCAGGTCATATCTGGCTATGTCGTGGAC
The DNA here is from genome assembly GCF_038502225.1 of Cherax quadricarinatus. Taxonomy (NCBI): domain Eukaryota; kingdom Metazoa; phylum Arthropoda; class Malacostraca; order Decapoda; family Parastacidae; genus Cherax; species Cherax quadricarinatus. The sequence goes on from NW_027195715.1 coordinate 33,076, forward strand.
CCTCAAGTTATATCTCACTATGTGGTGGACTCTCAGGTTATATCTGGCTATGTCGTGGACCCTCAGCTTATATCTCACTATGTCGTGGACCCTTAGGTTATATCTATGTCGTGGACCCTCAGGTTATATCTATGTCGTGGACCCTCAGGTTATATCTATGTCGTGGACCCTCAGGTTATATCTGGCTATGTCGTGAACCCTCAAGTTATATCTCACTATGTCGTGGACCCTCAGGTTATATCTATGTCGTGGACCGTCAGGTCATATCTCACTATGTCGTGGACCCTCAAGTTATATCTCACTATGTCGTGGACCCTCAGGTTATATCTCACTATGTCGTGGACCCTCAGGTTATATCTCACTATGTCGTGGACCCTCAGGTTATATCTCACTATGTCGAGGACCCTCAGGTTATATCTCACTATGTCGTGGACCCTCAGGTTATATTTATGTCGTGGACCCTCAGGTTATATCTCACTATGTCGTGGACCCTCAGGTTATATCTCACTATGTCGTGGACCCTCAGGTTATATCTCACTATGTCGTGGACCCTCAGGTTATATCTATGTCGTGGACCCTCAGGTTATATCTCACTATGTCGTGGACCCTCAGGTTATATCTCACTATGTCGTGGACCCTCAGGATATATCTAGCTATGTCGTGGACCCTCAGGATATATCTCACTATGTCGTGGACCCTCAGGATATATCTAGCTATGTCGTGGACCCTCAGGATATATCTCACTATGTCGTGGACCCTCAGGATATATCTAGCTATGTCGTGGACCCTCAGGATATATATCTCTATGTCGTGGACCCTCAGGATATATCTCACTATGTCGTGGACCCTCAGGATATATCTAGCTATGTCGTGGACCCTCAGGATATATCTAACTATGTCGTGGACCCTCAGGATATATCTAGCTATGTCGTGGACCCTCAGGATATATCTCTCTATGTCGTGGACCCTCAGGATTTATCTAGCTATGTCGTGGACCCTCAGGATATATCTCTCTATGTCGTGGAGCCTCAAGATATATCTAGCTATTTCGTGGACCCTCAGGATATATATAGCTATGTCGTGGACCCTCAGGATATATCTCACTATGTCGTGGACCCTCAGGATATATCTAGCTATGTCGTGGACCCTCAGGATATATCTCTCTATGTCGTGGAGCCTCAGGATATGTCTAGCTATGTCGTGGACCCTCAGGATATATCTCACTATGTCGTGGACCCTCAGGATATATCTAGCTATGTCGTGGAGCCTCAGGATATATCTCACTACGTCGTGGACCCTCAGGAAATATCTCGCTATGCCGTGGATTCTCCGGTCACGCTATAAGCACGAACGCCAATTCCTCGGATGAAGACTACATCATCAAGATTTATTTTTATTTTCTCAAAGTTATATTTAGTTACTAAAATTTTGGCAGAGTGACTCAGAACTGTATAGGTCCGTTTCCTAGTATCAAGCTTTTTAAATATGAAAATAGTCCTATTTCCTCGGATCAAAACTGCGTCATCAGGATTTTGTTTTTATATTTTCTCAAGAGTCGAGTAAGTGAAATGTGGCGTTTGTAGCCCCTAGAGCTTATTACTCTAGTTAACATTTTATGTTAAGTTCTTATCTGTCATGTACATGAGGCAGCTCCTGAGGTCCCAAAGTTGATCCCTCAAGGTGATAATCTACAGCTCTTGGTCTCATAGTTTAGCAAAGGTAAGCTCCTGGAACCAACGGGATAAAATTATCTAGGATAACCCTACCCAAAGGGGTAACAAGTGTTAGAGCTCCTCACCCTTTATGAGAAAAGCTACAGCTCTGGGTCCAGCATTTTAGAGGTGTGCACTATCAAACAATCTGTAAATAATAATCAATAGCGCTTTTACTATTTTATTCATTAATCTCTTATTAGCAAAAAACATAAAATACAGTATATACATTATACAAATATTCTTCAAGAATATATAAGTGAGTGTAACCAGCGTTTATTATTACTCTCGCTGTTCTTGTTTTTTCTATAACATTTAAAACGCTGGGCGTTTTGCATACTGTCGTCAGAGTCGACTGATGGTGACACCATATTGAATGATGTGGGGGGAGGGGGAGGTGATGGTGTTACAGCACAATACTTTATGAAGGTAATGTTGAGAGCAAGTGATGGTGCTGCAACACAATACTTTATGAAGGTAATGTTGAGAGCAAGTGATGGTGTTGCAACACAATACTTTATGAAGGTAATGTTGAGAGCAAGTGATGGTGTTGCAACACAATACTTTATGAAGGTAATGTTGAGAGCAAGTGATTGCGTTGCAACACAATACTTTATGAAGGTAATGTTGAGAGCAAGTGATGGTGTAGCTTCGATCCTGCGTCTCTTATTATCCTGCTGGAATTCGGCTGATGAACTTTCTTCTCTGGAATTCAACATAAAATAGTCTTCACCGCCCCACGTGCATTGTTGCAATAACTTCTCTGTTATATAAGAGTGGGTAGCAGTCTCTCTACAGGTGTGGGTGCTGGTATCTCTACAGGTGTGGGTACTGGTCTCTACAGGTTTGGGTACTGGTCTCTACAGGTTTGGGTGCTGGTCTCTACAGGTGTGGGTGCTGGTCTCTACAGGTGTGGGTACTGGTCTCTACAGGTGTGGGTACTGGTCTCTACAGGTGTGGGTGCTGGTTTCTACAGGTGTGGATGCTGGTCTCTACAGGTGTGGGTGCTGGTCTCTGCAGGTGTGGGTGCTGGTCTCTACAGGTGTGGGTGCTGTTCTCTACAGGTGTGGGTGCTGGTCTCTCTACAGGTGTGGATGCTGGTCTCTCTACAGGTGTGGGTGCTGGTCTCTCTACAGGTGTGGGTGCTTTCTCTCTACAGGTGTGGGTGCTGGTCTCTACAGGTGTGGGTGCTGGTCTTTCTACAGGTGTGGGTTCTGGTATTTACAGGTGTGGATGCTGATCTCTACATGTGTGGGTGCTGGTCTCTCTACAGCTGTGGGTGCTGGTCTCTCTATAGCTGTGGGTGCTGGTCTCTCTACAGGTGTGGGTGCTGGTCTCTACAGGTGTGGGTGCTGGTCTCTCTACAGGTGTGGGTGCTGGTTTCTACAGGTGTGGGTGCTGGTTTCTATAGGTGTGGGTGCTGGTCTCTACAGGTGTGGGTGCTGGTCTCTACAGGTGTGGGTGCTGGTCTCTACAGGTGTGGGTGCTGGTCTCTACAGGTGTGGGTGCTGGTCTCTACAGGTGTAGGTACTGGTCTCTACAGGTGTGGGTGCTGGTCTCTCTACAGCTGTGGGTCCTGGTTTCTACAGGTGTGGGTGCTGGTCTCTACAGGTGTGGGTGCTGGTCTCTACAGGTGTGGGTGCTGGTCTCTCTACAGGTGTGGGTACTGGTCTCTACAGGTGTGTGTGCTGGTTTCTACAGGTGTGGGTGCCGGTCTCTACAGGTGTGGATGCTGGTCTCTCTACAGGTGTGGGTGCTGGTCTCTACAAGTGTGGGTGCTGGTCTCTACAGGTGTGGGTGCTGGTCTCTACAGGTGTGGGTGCTGGTCTCTACAGGTGTGGATGCTGGTCTCTTTCCAGCTATGACAATGCTGGAGTCACTTTCAAAATCAGACATGAAAATCTCCAGGTTTCCAACCTTGAGCCCATTGATGTCAACCCGTTAATAATCACTCCCTCAGATGAACTCCCGCGCTTTCTCAGGTTCCCACACGCATGCACGCACGCACGCAATCACGCACGCAATCACGCACGCACATGCGCGCACACACACACACACACACACACACACACACACACACACACACACACACACACACACACACACACACACACACACACACACACACACACATCACAGTGGGCACCTGAGACGAGCGCGTTCCCACAGGGGTCGATCCTAGGACCAGTGCTATTTTTGGTATATGTGAACGACATGATGGAAGGGTTAGACTCAGAAGTGTCCCTGTTCGCAGATGATGTGAAGTTAATGCTGAGAATTAAATCAGATGAGGACCGGGCAGGACTTCAAAGAGACCTGGACAGACTGGACACCTGGTCCAGCAACTGGCTTCTCGAAGTCATGAAGATAGGGGAAGGGCACAGAAGACCGCAGACAGAGTATAGGCTAGGTGGCCAAAGACTGCAAACCTCGCTCAAGGAGATAGATCTTGGAGTGAGTATAACACCGAGCATGTCTCCGGAAGCACACATCAACTAGGTAACTGCTGCAGCATATGGGCGCCTGGCAAACCTGAGAACAGCGTTCCGATACCTTAATAAGGAATCGTTCAAGACACTGTACACCGTGTAAGTCAGGCCCATATTGGAGTATGCAGCACCTGTTTGGAACCCGCACTTGATAAAGCACGTCAAGAAACTAGAGAAAGTGCAAAGGTTTGCGACATGGTTAGTTCCAGAGCTAAGGGGAATGTCTTATGAAGAAAGGTTAACGGAAATCGGCCTGACGACACTAGAGGACAGGAGGGTCAGGGGAGACATGATAACGATATATAAAATACTGCGCGAAATAGACACGGTGGACAAAGACGGGATGTTCCAGGGAGGGGACACAGAAACAAGAGGTCACAATTGGAAGTTGCAGACACAGATGAGTCAGAGAGATATTAGAAAGTATTTCTTCAGTCATAGAGTTGTCAGGCAGTGGAATAGCCTAGAAAGTGATGTAGTGGAGGCAGGAACCATACATAGTTTTAAGACGAGGTTTGATAGAGGTCATGGACCGGGGAGAGAGAGGATCCAGTAGCAACCGGTGAAGAGGCGGGGCCAGGGGCTAAGACTCGACCCCTGCAACCACAAATAGGAGAGTACAAATAAGTGAATACACACACACACACACACACACACACACTCCCACTTTGGAACCCACACCTAGCCAAGCTAGATAACAAGACTAGTCCCAGCGCTAAGGGACCTGTCCTGCGAAGAGAGGTTAAGGGAATCGACGTGACGAAACTGGAGGACAGGAGACATAGGGGTCATATGATAACGACATATAGAATACTGAGAGGAATTGACAAAGTGGACATAGAATGTTCCAGAGATGGGACACAGCAACAAGGGGTCACAAATGGAAGCTGACCCAGATGAATCACAGGGATGTTAAGAAGTATTTCTTCAGTGACAGAGCTATCAATAAGTGGAATAGTCCGGGAAGTGATGTAGTGGTGTCACAACACAGAACACAATTAAAGAGTACAAATAAGTGTTAGACACGCCGATTCCAATAATGCTCTTTTCTGTCATGTTAGAAATCGCGATCATCCTACTGACTGGTCTTCTGCCAAAGTGTTTATTCTACTTCTAGCCTTCATAACCGTCGTCTTGTTGAAGCATCCCTATATACACAGTTTTCCATTTATGAATCTTAATGCTGGTTTTGTCTCTGTAGATGTCTTCCTTTCTCCTTACATTGTCAAATGTTCCAAACTTCAGAACTCTCGTGACTTGACGTGATCTTTTCTTCTCTACCTACCTTTTCTCCTTTCATTTTTTTCATATTCCCCTTTTTTTAATTTTTCTGCCAGTGTGCTCTGTCCTTCAGTTTCCCACTATCCCGCGTTTTTGGGCGTACCCCTAGTGGGTCCTAAGCTCTTCTGCAGTGCTCCTAGTGGGTCCTAAGCTCTCCTGCAGTGCTCCTAGTGGGTCCTAAGCTCTTCTGCAGTGCTCCTAGTGGGTCCTAAGCTCTCCTGCAGTGCTCCTAGTGGGTCCTAAGCTCTTCTGCAGTGCTCCTAGTGGGTCCTAAGCTCTCCTGCAGTGCTCCTAGTGGGTCCTAAGCTCTCCTGCAGTGATCCTAGTGGGTCTTAAGCTCTCCTGCAGTGCTCCTAGTGGGTCCTAAGCTCTCCTGCAGAGCTCCTAGTAGGTCCTAAGCTCTCCTGCAGAGCTCCTAGTAGGTCCTAAGCTCTCCTGCAGAGCTCCTAGTGGGTCCTAAGCACTCCTGCAGTGCTCCTAGTGGGTCCTAAGCTCTCCTGCAGAGCTCCTAGTAGGTCCTAAGCTCTCCTGCAGTGCTCCTAGTGGGTCCTAAGCTCTCCTGCAGAGCTCCTAGTAGGTCCTAAGCTCTCCTGCAGTGCTCCTATAGGTCGTAAGCTCTCCTGCAGTGCTACTTTTTCTTGTCCTTAGACTGAACTCACTTCAACTTGTACTACGACTATCACTCCTTTACTATTATTTTTGCTTCTATTTTCTATTATTACTACTACTATTGTCTCCCTTCACTTCCCTTTCTCTTGTGGCACAAATTACTCCCACTTCTACTACTACAACCATCATTACAACTTCCACTATTTCTCCTTCCTCCTCTCTTTCTCCCGTCGCTGTTCTCCTCACCTATATATTATACTCACTCACTCTCTTCATAAGTTTTTCTCTCTGCTATGTGCGGGTTATCTGTGTATGAGTTGATGTTGTATGCCCAGTGTCTGCAGTGTCTACAGTGTCTACAGTGTCTGCAGTGTCTGCAGTGTCTACAGTGTCTACAGTGTCTACAGTGTCTGCAATGTCTACAGTGTCTACAGTGTCTGCAGTGTCTACAGTGTCTACAGTGTCTGCAGTGTCTGCAGTGTCTACAGTGTCTACAGTGTCTACAGTGTCTGCAGTGTCTACAGTGTCTACAGTGTCTACAGTGTCTGCAGTGTCTGCAGTGTCTACAGTGTCTGCAGTGTCTACAGTGTCTGCAGTCTATAATGAAGTGAAGAGAATAGTGAAGTTTAGAAAATACTTGTTCGATGAAAGAGAATACTTGCTCAAGAAATTCACTACTACAGACTAGAAGGGCAGGACTCAAGAAGCTTATGATTACGTCACGTTTAGTTTTGGTGTTGTGGTGAGAGCAGAAGTTGAGAAGATCCTGCTGGTTGGTCGGTTTTTCGGTAGACTTTAAAATGAAGCTTTTACGACATAGCTATATCTCTTGCCAGGAAATTTCTTCAACGTTGTCCTAAACAGCAACAAACCTATTGGCCTATGCCAGGTAGGTCTTTTTGAAGGCTTACTCAGCCCTGTAACAACTTCAGTCAGTATTACTCAGGCTGGCTCCTCCTCAGGAAAATTAATGAATAGAAAAAGAAATAATAACAGACAAACATAAACACTTTATTATATAGAAAATATAAAATATAAAACACTTAAATATGAAATACTGATCCTACATGAAAGAAAATAAAAAATTAAAAATATAAAGGATATCTGAACTCAACGCTAATATATATACGGGTGTCTGGTGTTGCTGACACTTCGTGTTGTTGAAATCTTAGCCGTTGCTGATGTGGAGGGGGGGGTCGCAGGTGTTGGTGATCACCACCGGCTAGTTCTTCACAGAGTATCGCCGTGAGTATTGTATCCCGAAGACAGGAAAGCAGGTTCTTTACCGCTGCAATGATGTGGGGTTACGTCCTGCAATTTCATACAGGTGCACAGGTAATTAAATCCAAAATGGGGAAGTCTCTGGACGTTAGTCCTTCTCCATCAGTTCTGCTCGTTGATTGCTAGGTGACCCTCTCTGCCATTCAAGAGTAGTGCTGGGAGCAGCGAGTCGAGTGATTTACTGTTGGACCAGAGCCCCACACGTCACCTTTCGGGGGTGGGGAAGAAGGAGGGGAAGGAATAGCGGGAACTGGACTTACCCTACCTTAACAAGTAGCCGGCAATGAAACTATTGTTACTATATACTCCCTCGCTACTCCTATCTATTGAACTTTTCCCTCACACTCCCCCATACCAAGACTTATAGTCAAGGAGTATAAGAAGAATTGGCGAGGAAAAAGTTCTAACATGTGGAAGTCGTGTAAGGCAACAAATCTTCTACTGACTGTCACGACTTAACCAGTCAGAGAAATAATTGGATGAACCATTGATATACACAATATGGAACTTAAAAGCCTGGAGTGCCAATATCCACCTCAAGAGGCGACTGTTGGTTCCCTTAAAAGTTTCTAGGTATATCAAAGGTTTGTGGTCCGTTTCTAAAATGAATTCTTTTCCCAGCAAATAAAATTTAAATTTGGAGATCCCCCACACAAGGGCCAAACATTCCTTTTCTATGGTGGAGTATCTCGTTTCTGCGGGAAGGAGTTTCCGGCTTAGGAAGCATACAGGGAAGGGAGTACCATCATGGTATTGTAGTAACACCGCACCTAAGCCAGTATTGGAGGCATCAGTTCTTAAACAAAATGTTTTATTAATATCTGGAATCTTAAATATAGGGTCTTTCGAAAAGATACTTTTAATCTCATTAAACTTTTCCCGAGCTACGTCGGAAAGTTCAAGAGGTTCCTTCACAGACTTTTTAAGGAAGTCGGATAAGATGCCTGTAAGATCAGTAAGGTTCGGGATAAACCGTGCATAAAAATTTACAGAACCAAGAAAGCTACGCATGAGCTTCTTGGTTTTGGGGAATTTAAATTCTAATAAAGCTTTGATCTTACTGGGGAGAGGCTGCAGAGAATTATTAGAAAGTATCAGTCCAAGATATCTAATCTTGTTATACCCAAGGAAGCATTTCTTCGGCTTTGCAGTGAGGCCATGTGTACGTAACCTACGCAAAACTGACGTTAATGTTTGGATATGTTCGCCCCACGTGGATGTCATTACGTAAATGTTATCAAAATAAACTGAAACATTTGGCATATTACCCAAGACCTTCCTCGTCAGTCTCACGTAGGTAGCACAGGCAGTTACCAAACCGAAGGGCATAGTTCTATATTGCATCAGTCCTTGGTGTGTAGGAAAAGCGGTGTACTGCTTAGAAGAAGGATCTAACCTTACTTGATGATATGCCTGCACAATATCAATCTCTGAAAAGAAGGAAGAGTCATAAAATTTGTGTAGATCGCTATCTATTAAGGGCATAGGCTCAGCATCCCACCGAGTTATAGCATTAAGGCCTCTGAAGTCAATAGCAAGTCTATATGAATTATCCTCCTACTTAACCATGACTACTGGTGAACAATATGAAGATCCTGAAGGTTCAATGATCTTTAGTTTTAATAATTTGTCTACCTCTCGGTCAAATGCATCCCTAAGGTGAACTGGAACTGGGTATAATTTCCGTTTGATAGGATTGCCCGTCACTAAGTCAATCTTATGGACTACCGTGGAGGTAACACCTGGAATATCTGTAAAGACGTCTGAAAAGTTACTCACACATTTAAGTAGTTTATGTCTCTTATGGTCATCCAAAGATTCATTAATATTAATGTTGGTAGTATCCGAGTGGTCAAGAGTCACCAAGTCATGTAGTTCTTCATCATAGTCTAAGTTAGAGGTGTCAATTACGCACACTTTACATTCTTCAGTTGTTTTATCAAGTTCGTGTGGAAAAACTAAGTCATAGTTATTAAGGCAGTTAACCGAATTTCTTCGGTAATATTTCTTTAGGATGTTGATATGATAAAGCTTAGGTTTCCCCTTGACTTCTATGAGGTAGTCAACTTTCCCACAAATTTTTAATACTTTATATGGACCTTTCCATGCTACTAATAATTTATTTGACTTAATCAGCACAAGTACCAGAACTTCATCTCCTACTTTAAAACTTCTCCTCTGACTTTTGGAATCAAAAATATGTTTTGTACTGGTCCATTGACAAGCTTAGGTTTTTCGAAACTATGTCAGAGGTCTCCTCAAGTTTGGATCTAAGGTCAAGGAGAAACTGGTAAGAAGACTGAATCTCAGCATTTACCTCCTCATTAGTCCATAAGTCATGAAGGATGGACAATGAACCTCTGGCCTGTCTACCATAGAGAAGTTCAAAAGGTGAAAACCCCAAAGAGTCACTGGGAACTTCCCTCATGGCAAACAAAGCACAGGGTAGGTAACGATGCCACTCCTTAGGTTTAAGGGAGCAAAGTTTCCTTAAAATGGACTTGAGAATCGAATGCTGGCGCTCAATCCTCCCATTACAGCTGGGATGATAGGGTGTGGTGAAGAGAGGCTTCACTCCCAGAAGTTGGAATAGATGTTGCATTAAGTCAGATGTAAATTGTGTCCCACGGTCAGACAAAATTTCTCTAGGGATGCCCACTCTGGAGAAGATGGACAAAAGGGCTTCAGCCACCTCTGTAGCAGTTATGGTCTTTAAGGGTACAGCTTCAGGGAAACTCAAAGCATAATCAACTAAGATTAATATATATCTATGTCCCCCAGATGAAAGTGGAGATAAAGGACCAACGATGTCAATAGCTACTCTTTCAAACGGGGGAAAAAAGGCGGGAATAGCGGGAGCTTGACTTACCCTACCTTAACAAGTAGCCGGCAATGAAACTATTGTTACTATATACTCCCTCGCTACTCCTATCTATTGAACTTTTCCCTCACAGTCTTTCTCAAATCCAACTTTTCACCAATCAACTCTCTCCACCTGACCCTTCTCCACTGTGCTCCCTATACATACTCACATAGTCTGCTCAGGTAAAGCTGTTTGTGACTTGATGAAATCCACTGTATGGGATTCAGGCATAACAATTTAGACAGAGAGTTTGGGATGGAAATAAACTTCAAGTACAATCTCAGTTTAAAGAAGTAATTTCATAGGTATTATAAAATATCAGGCACGTAACTTTATACATTTTCTGTTTATACTGATAAGAAGTATATACAACAGGGAATCGTTTACCGTATTTTCCCGTATGATGTCTTAAAGCTTTGTTTCACAAAGAGACTTTATATCAGACTAATCACACATAAATACAATCTTCTTCTCTATAATTAATTAGTTTTATAACTAGAGGAATCAGACAGAGTACAAGTATTGCCCAGAATATACTATGGTGAGGAAGAGCAATTAACAACTGTCTAATAAGACCAGTGAAGGAGTGTTGACCAGTCGGCTGGTAAATTCACTCTGCTCCAAGCTGAACACCTATCTTGGACGTTGGGTAGGTCACGTGACTTTGATCAGGCAAACACCTAACCAAATATACAGTGGGGTGGGGGGGGGGGTAACAACAGCTAAAAACTATGTTCAGCCATACTTTTGGATGATTGGATTATTTTATATTAATTTACCTCCTTTACATAAACCAGACACATAATAAAACTACACATATACAGCGAGATATAAATACATATTGGTCACATACAGAAATAATTGTACAAACAAGTAATAATAATACAAGAACGTTCATTTCCAATTTAGCTAATAAAGGAAATAAACGAGGGTGTATAGACGGCGCAACAGTGGGCGAAACGTTGTCAATAAAAATCGCATTATATTGCATGCGAGTATACTTTTCCATCGTGTCGGTATTGTATAGCATTTATCTCCATGTTATGTTAATAGCTTAATAACATTTATTTATTTATTTATTTGAACATGATACAGTGAAGTACAAAGTTATTACAGTGCAACATGCCAAAGCCCCTTGTATGCAGAGCATTATGGGCAGGCTTAAAATTAACTTAAGATTAACTATGCAATGATATATTCAGTGGTAAAAACATTATTGTAAACAGATAACAATTTAGCACAAATGAGTATTACAAAGACAGGTCATATGGTCATTTACTGTGTTGCTGAGCATTCAGTAGATTGGAGTATTCTGTTAGGTAATGTAATTAAAAAATAAAGTTTGATTGGCTCACAGTTAGACATTTATGAGATACAATAATGAGAAACATTTATGAGATACAATTTATGAGATACAATTATTCAGTATTTATTTAGTTGTGGGTGAGTAAGTGATTTTTGAGAAGAGACTTGAATTTATAAAAAGTGTTTCTTTTATATTCACAGGTAATGAATTCCAGATTTTAGGGCCTTTTATGTGCATTGAGTTTTTGCATAGCGTGAGATGGACACGAGGAACATCAAAGAGTGATCTGTGCCTTGTGTTATGGTAATGTGTTCTGTTGAGGTTGGTAAGGAGACGTTTGAGGGGAGGGTTTATATCAGAGTTAAGTGTTCTATGAATGTAGTAGATGCAGCAATAAGTATGGATGTTTTGTATGGTGAGTAGGTTTAGAGTTTTGAATATTGGCGGAGTGTGCTGCCTGTAGTGGGAATTTGTTATCATTCTGACTGCAGCCTTTTGTTGGGTAATTAATGGTCTGAGATGGTTTATTATTGTTGAGCCCCATGCACAAATTCCATAGGTGAGATAGGGGCAAATAAGAGAGTGATATAGGGCTAGGAGGGCTGACTGTGGAACATAGTACCGTATCTTCTATAGTATGCCTGCGGTCTTGGAAATTTGTTTGAAAATTTGTTGTATATGTGCTTGAAATTTAAGTCTATTATTAAGATGGATTGCTAAGAATTTTCCCTCTGTGAATTTTGTGATACGTGATCCGTTTATCATTATGTTAAGAGGGACGTCTGTAGCTCTCTTACCAATCAGAATGAAGTAGGTTTTGTCAATGTTTAGAGTAAGTTTGTTAGTACTCATCCAGGTAGATATTTTCTGTAATTCGGTATTTACAGTATTGGCTAGCGTGACTGGGCTCGAGTTAGAGAGGATGTATGTAGTGTCATTTGCAAATAGTGTGGGTTTGAGTAGTTGCGATGCATTAGGTAGGTCATTTATGTATATGAGAAAGAGAAGAGGGCCTAGGACACTTCCCTGTGGGATACCAACTGTAATTGGCTGTGCGGAAGAGTTTGCCCCGTTTGTGTACACATATTGGCTTCTGTTGCTGAGGTAAGACTTTAGGTAGTTGAGGGAGTGCCCTCTTACACCATAGTGCGACAAGTCATGGTCAACTGTATCAAAAGCTTTACGAAAGTCAATGAAGATCCCCAGTGGGACTTCTTTTTTCTCTATTGCAGTGTATATGTGTTCTAGCATGTGTATAATAGCATCATTAGTATTTTTATTAGGTTTGAACCCAAATTGACAGGGGGTTGAGTACGTTGTGGGAGATGAGGTAGGAATAGATTCGCTTATGAATTAATTTTTCGAAGATTTTAGAGAGAGGGTGTAGGTTGGATATTGGCCTATAGTTATTCAACTCTGTTTGGTCTCCTCCTTTATGGATCGGGGTGACCCTTGCTATTTTGAGAACTGTAGGGAAGGTAGAGGATTCTATGGATTTGTTAAAGAGTGTTGCAATGATTGGTGATAGTACTTGTGACGCTTTTTTGTATATAAAGGGTGGTAAGGTATTTAAATCTCCTGTATTGTTTTTTAGTGTGTTGATAATAAGGGAGACTTCAGTAGGGTTAGTCGGAGCTAGGAACAGTGTGTTCGGGTAGTTGCCAGTGAGGTAGTCATTGGGTGGGGTATCTGAGCTTGGGATTTTATTGGCAAGGTTTTTTTCCTATAGTGGAGAAGAAATTATTGAGTCTGCTGTTTCAGTTGGTGGGAGTTTGGGTTCATCTGGTTTTGCTAATTCAATTTCGCTATATCGTGATATCTTTTTTGTTCCTAGAATTTCTGATAGGGTTTTCCAGGTCTTTTTTATATCATCTTGTAAGTCGGATAATCTGTTTTCATAATACAGTTTTTTAGCCCTTCTTATCAAGCTGGCTAGGATTGACGAGTAACGTTTTGTTTGGTCTCTGGTTATGTGACCCATTCTGTACTGTTTTTCGTATAGGTGCTTTGTATTTATGGATTTGAGGATGCTGGGTGTTAGCCAGGGACTGTTCAGTCTCTTAGCTGTCATCTGTTTAGGTTTTGTGGGGCAGTGCTTGTTATAGAGGTATTGGGTCTTTTTTAGAAAATTATTAATACATTCGTCAATATCTGTATAGATTTCTAGCTCAGTGTGCCAGTCAATGTTTGTCACTGCTGCTGTGAAGTTATTAATGGCTGCCTCATTGTGAAGTCTGAAAGTGACTTTAGTAGTGTCTTGGAGTAATTTGCCAAGATTTGTGATGAGGAAGGTAGGGTAGTGATCTGTGGTATTATCTGTGATTATGCCTGATTTTAAAGGGGATATGGTGTTGGTCCAGATGTGGTCTAGTAGGGAAACACTAGTCTCTGTAACTCTTGTAGGTTTTGTTACTGTTGGTAGCAACATGCAGTTACTCATTGTGTTTGTGAATTCAGTAACGTGTGGGTCCTGGTCTTGCAGGAGATTTATATTGAAGTCACCTGAGAGTAGTAAGTGATCTTTGTTCATGCGTGCATCAGTTATCATACTTCCTAGGTTTTCGCTAAAACGGCTAATGTTTGACTGTGGTACTCTGTAGATGTTTATCACTGTGAGAGGTTTTTGTAGGTATTTGGATTTGAATTTAGCTATTATATATTCCCTATGTTCATCCCTTGTGTAAGTATTAGTGATATATTCTAGTTGGTCTGAGTAGTATATAGCTGTGCCACCCCCTTGTTGATCTGGCCTACAGTTGTGTATGGCTGTGTAACCAGGAATAGCATAGACATCTGTAGTATCAGGCTTTAGCCAGGTTTCGGTGAGAGTAATGATAGATATACTGGCATGCAGGGAATTTAGTAATGCTATGAGGTCATCGTAATGTTTACTTAAAGATCTGATATTGTAGTTAAAGACAGTTATGTTGTTGTTGGCTCTGAAAAGTGCCTTTGATTGTTCTGCTGTGTAGTAATTACAGTTACTGTTTGATTCATTTAAGTCATTAAATAAGAGGTTGGTATCAGGATCAATGCTTGTTATCATAAGATATATAGTGAATCTATAGTTAGAATTAAGTATAAGACAAAGTAAATACTCTAAAGCTATAAAATAGCACCTAAGTTATTTTAACAAATGTAAAAATTTGAGCTAAGGTAGTTCTTTAAAGCTAAAATAAAGGAGACATTATAAAAGGGGCTAAAAAATTTGTGGTGAACAAATAAAGTGGTAATCAAATAAATGAGCTAGGGAATATAATGGCAAATTAGTGAACTTATTACACTTTAGCACCTGAGAATAGCACCTTGATTATTTTAACAATTGTGTATATATGAACTAAGGTTATGTAAAGCTATATTAAAGCTAAAATAAAGGAGAAAATATATAGGGACTAAATTAAATGGTAAACAAAGTTAAATTGGCAGATAGTAACTATGATATTGATTTGGGAGTAAGATCTTAATTGATATATGTATAATAAATTGAGCAATTTATTGTACTCTAAAAAATAAAAACTAATATGAGGTAGTTGGTAGTAGCAGCAAAAGATAGTTTTGGGCCTTGAACAATAATGTAATTGAAATATACACTAATTGCACACACAATATAGTCACTAAGATATGAAAATAATCTGAGAGTAGGAATTGCCTTATAGCATAAAGTTTGAGCAATTAATATTACTATAGGAATATTTTTGGAGGTAGTTGAAACTAGCTAGTGAGGGATGGTTCAAGGTATTACACAGTAGTGTAGTGGGAACATACACTAGTTTGTTATTTGTAGTTTGGGAGAAAAGGGAAAATTAGGTATGATTATAAGAGAATTTTAACAGTGTTTAAGTAGGAGAGAAAAAGGTAATGCAGATATTATTAAAGAGTAAGTATCCTATTAATAAAAAATAAATTGTGAATTGGGAATCTGGGAAGATAACACAAATTGAGTCACACAAAGAACTGTGTGGGATACCTGGGATAATGAGGTAGTAAATACTACCTAGGAGGTGATAGTACAGGGATTAGTTCAATAATGACATAGTAACATACACTAACGTAGTAAGGATTTGGTCACTAATATCAGACTCTGTAATGTTTGCATCATGAAGGAAGTTTGCTAGTTCATTTTCATTTGTAATATAGTACACACGGCCTATATTTGTTTTTCTTACTAGAATTTGTCCATCACGTACAAAGCACTGGTGAATTTTATCATTATTCTCACGTTTTAGCTTTCTCACTCTGTACAGGAGGTTTTGTCGTTTTTTTGTGAGACTCATTTATGTATATATCTTTTATTGCTTTAATAGATGAAATTATTAGATCTTTTTTCCTGTCTTGTGTGTGAAATCTGAGCATAACACTTTTTCTACTTTGGTTCCCTAGTAACCGTGATTCTTTTATTTCCGACACTGGTACATTAACATGTAGGTGGTCACGTATGATCTGGAGAGTTGTATCTTTGCAGTTGGAATGGTTTAATTCGCTGGAAAAGAGTGGAGTGTTAATTACTACTGCATCAGATAACATGTCTTGCTCTGCCTTATCATCTTGGTTAGCAAAATAATTGTTCAATTGGGTATCCATGTTTATTTTCCAGTCCTTGACGGCATTATCAATCTTCGTGTTTAGGGAAGTTATTTGATCTGTGTGACTGACTATGACTGATTGGAGGGTCTTGCCAAAATTCCACACCACTGATGGCTGGGTCTGGTAACCCAGAGCTAACTTTGAGGTTGACAGTAGTATCAAACTCTTAATATTTTTATGCCACAGTGTGGCCTTGTATCTCAGTGTAGTAACAACATAAGAACATAAGAACATAAGAAAGGAGGAACACTGCAGCAGGCCTGTTGGCCCATACTAGGCAGGTCCTTTACAATTCACCCCACTAACAAACATTTGACCAACCCAATTTTCAATGCCACCCAAGAAACAAGCTCCGATGTGCAAGTCCCACTCAAATCCAACCCCTCCCACTCATGTACTTATCCAACCTAAATTTGAAACTGACATATATCGAAAATATTGTGAGTAGATTGTTTATGAGTAATTACACCCAAATAACATCAGTCTGAATGGTACATTCTACAAGACTGATGGGCTGAACACATCGACTCCAGGCTGAGGGGCTGATTACCTCAAACTCCTCCTGTCCTTACGGCTTTCTACTTTGTATTGGACTGATGAAGCCACTGTGTGGCGAAACGTTTCCTGAATAAAGATTCCCATATGTTGCATAAGTGTCTCAATTCTACAACTTGTCGGTTTTTCAAACCATTCATCACACATCAGTGGTGTCTTTACGGTCCACTCACCACTTACTCTATCAGGATTTCCTGAAGAGAATCCTTTAAGTGCTTTTACTTTAAATATAATTGAGTCTTCCTCTTCTGAACGGCGTCAATACGTAATGGTTAATGCATCTTACGGACAGGATATTACCCATTAATTATTACCCATTAAGTTTAGACTGTGTGCAGGCAAACTTGTCTCTATAGTAAAATAGTTAAAACACTTGGAATCGTTGGGATCAGTTCCATAACTAAAGAATCACTCTTGTGATATATTTACACAACGATGTCACTGAGTCTTAGATAACGACGAGTGTTGTCATTGAGTCTTAACGACGAGTGATATCACTGAATTTTAGATAACGATGTGTGATGTGAGTCTCAGATAACGATGTGTAATGTCACTGAGTCTTAGATAACTATGATTTCATTGAGTCTTAAATAACGATGAGTGATGTCACTGTGTCTTAGATAACGATGAGTGATGTTACTGAGTCTTAGATAACGATGAGTGATGTCACTGAGTCCTATATAGTGATGTCACTGAGTCTTATATAGTGATGTGTGAGTCTTTGATAACGATGTGTAATGTCACTTATGTTTGAACAGAGTGAAGCCTGACGTATGAGCTAGCTTACCTTGATGAATCTCTGTAAATATAACTTATTATATAATAATTATCTCATTCTTCTACAAGTACAGACCTAGCTGACATTACTGACATACTGAATACAAACACATACTATATAGAACAGGAACAGCAGGTGTAAAGAAACGTTCTCACTGATCTATCTCCGCATTATATAATTATTATTATTATAATTATTATTAGCAGTAGCAGTTTGTCACGTGGAGGCCAGTTTTTGATGCTTTCCCCAGGTTTATGTGTCCATCTGATGTTGCATCTAAGTATTTCCCAGGTCCATGTGTCCAGGAGTCCATCTGTGTCCCCTCAGATATTCTCCCTTCCCCACTTCCTGTCCTATACTATCCTACCTTCCCCAGGTTCATGTGTCCAGGAGTCCATCTGTGTCCCCTCAGATATTCTCCCTTCCCCACTTCCTGTCCTATACTATCCTACCTTCCCCAGGTTCATGTGTCCAGGAGTCCATCTGTGTCCCCTCAGATATTCTCCCTTCCCCACTCCCTGTCCTATATTATCCTACCTTCTCCAGGTTCATGTGTCCAGGAGTCCATCTGTGTCCCCTCAGATATTCTCCCTTCCCCACTTCCTGTCCTATACTATCCTACCTTCCCCAGGTTCATGTGTCCAGGAGTCCATCTGTGTCCCCTCAGATATTCTCCCTTCCCCACTCCCTGTCCTATATTATCCTACCTTCCCAGGTTCATGTGTCCGGGAGTCCATCTGTGTCCCCTCAGATATTCTCCCTTCTCCACTTCCTGTCCTATACTATCCTACCTTCCCAGGTTCATGTGTCCGGGAGTCCATCTGTGTCCCCTCAGATATTCTCCCTTCCCCACTCCCTGTCCTATATTATCCTACCTTCTCCAGATTCATGTGTCCAGGAGTCCATCTGTGTCCCCTCAGATATTCTCCCTTCCCCACTCCCTGTCCTATATTATCCTACCCTCCCAGGTTCATGTGTCCGGGAGTCCATCTGTGTCCCCTCAGATATTCTCCCTTCTCCACTTCCTCTCCTATACTATCCTACCTTCCCCAGGTTCATGTGTCCAGGAGTCCATCTGTGTCCCCTCAGATATTCTCCCTTCCCCACTCCCTGTCCTATACTATCCTACCTTCCCCAGGTTCATGTGTCCAGGAGTTCTATCTGTGTCCCCTCAGATATTCTCCCTTCTCCACTTCCTGTCCTATACTGTCCTACATGTGTCTAGGAGTCCATCTGTGTCCTCTCAGATATTCTCCCTTTCCCACTTCCTATCCTACACTATCCTACCTTCCCCAGGCTCATGAGTACAGGAATCTATCCGTGGGCCCCCGGATGTCTTCCCTTCCTCTGAAGCTCTGGAAACTCTTTTCGTATTTTTGATGCCTAACCTAGTCCCACCCGCATGATCAGCAGTCCCAACCCAGGTTCATGGTTCCAAGTGTTCATTCATACACCCTTCACCACTTCCCTGAAGTCAGCAAATCCCACCCCAGGTCCGTGGTTCCAAGTGTTCATCCATACACCCTTCACCACTTCCTTGAGGTCAGCAAGTCCCAACCCAGGTTCATTGTTCCAAGTGTTCATCCATACACCCTTCACCACTTCCCTGAGGTCAGCAGTTTTAGCCAGCCTTGAAGCACTGTCCATATATGATATTACTAGACAAGTGTATCAATATCAGTATACAGGGGAAGATGTTATTATAGAGGAGGACACGCAGAAAATCTGCGCTCTGTAATAACATCCACCTGGACAGACTCGAACGTCGACTACCTGAGACAAGAGAGATCTCTATCACAGTTCGTCCACCAAGAACTGGCTACTCAATGATAATTTGAAACATATATTTATATTTAATATTGTACGTATGTCAGTTATTACATTATTCAATTATTTATTCGAATAAGTGTATTTGTTAAAGTTTTTATGTGCGTAAATTAGTGTGGGTGTGTAAACCTTTGTGTTCCCTGCACGATAACTGTAATTAAATGTTATTAGTTATCGTTTTTTTCTTGTTGTTGATCTTTTTTGGCATGGTACACTAAGGTTCTCAAGCACACGGTCTTCTATTCACTAAATTCTGGATTTCCACATATAAATCCTACACACACATCACACATACGGAAGCACGAATAAAGCAACACACACACAAACACAATCAACTGCATCTAACATACACGTATGTTTATTCAACAACGCATATTATCCTCTCCTTTCGGTATTACTAGTATATAAACAAATACACACGCACCTACACCTCACACTTCTTCCTCTATGCTACACACACACACACACACACACTCACACACACACACACACACACACATGTAAGTCACGTGTACAAACACGGACACCTTCAGGAGACAGTGACGGGTCACCACCTGGAAAGATTGGTGTCAGGACGTAGTTCCTGCTGATTATATTATCATCGTCATTATTAAACTGTTAAGTTTCCTTGTTACTAGTTAATGGTTCAAAACTTACTGAAAAGTATTCCTACGAGTCAGTCTCGTATGTGCGGGTTATTTATGTATGTATTAATGTATAGTTTTTAAATCTATACATGTATTTATGAATATTTGAGCATCTCTATACATATGAATATCCTGTTATTATGGCTATCATCACCAAGAACAACATTCATGTTCACTATGATGAATGATCACATACAAGAACAACATTCATGTTCACTATGATGAATGAACACATACAAGAACAACATTCATGTTCACTATGATGAATGATCACATACAAGAACAACATTCATGTTCACTATGATGAATGAACACATACAAGAACAACATTCATGTTCACTATGATGAATGATCACATACAAGAACAACATTCATGTTCACTATGATGAATGATCACATACAAGAACAACATTCATGTTCACTATGATGAATGAACACATACAAGAACAACATTCATGTTCACTATGATGAATGAACACAACCAAGAACAATACTGATATTCATCTTTACATTAACAGTCAGTGTTGTACATGAACAACACTGACATGAACAACACTGACATGAACAACACTGACATGAACAACACTGACATGAACAACACTGACATGAACAACACTGACATGAACAACACTGACATGAACAACACTGACATGAACAACACTGACATGAACAACACCGACATGAACAACACCGACATGAACAACACCGACATGAACAACACCGACATGAACAACACTGACATGAACAACACTGACATGAACAACACCGACATGAACAACACCGACATGAACAACACTGACATGAACAACACTGACATGAACAACACCGACATGAACAACACCGACATGAACAACACTGACATGAACAATACCGACATGAACAACCCTGACATGAACAACACTGACATGAACAACACCGACATGAACAACACCGACATGAACAATACCGACATGAACAACACTGACATGAACAACACCGACATGAACAATACCGACATGAACAACCCTGACATGAACAACACTGACATGAACAACACCGACATGAACAACACCGACATGAACAACACTGACATGAACAACACTGACATGAACAACACCGACATGAACAACACCGACATGAACAATCCCGACATAAACAACACTGACATGAACAACACCGACATGAACAACACCGACATGAACAACACCGACATGAACAACACTGACATGAACAACACTGACATGAACAACACCGACATGAACAACACTGACATGAACAATACCGACATGAACACTGACATGAACAACACTGACATGAACAACACCGACATGAACAATGCCGACATGAACAACACTGACATGAACAACACTGACATGAACAACGCCGACATGAACAACACTGACATGAACAACACTGACATGAACAACACTGACATGAACAACACTGACATGAACAACACTGACATGAACAACACTGACATGAACAACACTGACATGAACAACACTGACATGAACAATACTGATGTAGACAGCCTGTACTGTCAGAGCACACAGCCTGGCAGATCCCCCTCGATGATGAGAGTAGAGAGTTGACAGCTTTCTCTACTCCAACTGGTCATTACCAGTTCAGGAGGATGCCTTTCGGCTTGCGCGGAAGCCCAATCACGTTTAGTCGTACCCTCCTAGGTGGCACGCTCATGGTCTACCTGGATGATCTCATAGTCATGTCGCAAGATGTCCCGTCACATCTTGAGAAACTTGACAGGGTATTGGACAGGCTAGCTCAGGCAAATCTTAAGGTAAAGCTCTCCAAATGTCATTTCCTCCGGAAGGAAATAAAATTTCTGGGTCACGTAGTAACTCAGAATGGCATAAAGACGGACGAGTCTAAAATCTCGGCCGTGCAGAAATTCCCCAGACCCATGACGGCGGATGCAGTCCGGTCCTTCATAGGCCTGGCGGGTTTCTACCGCACCTTTATCGCAGGTTTCTCCACCATTGCTGCACCCCTGACACGCTTACTCAAGAAGGATGCCCCTTTTGAGTGGACGTGCGATCAGGAACGAGCTTTTGTCATTCTTAAGAACAAGTTAACATCAGCCCCAACCCTTAGATTCCCTGATTTCACCAAGGCATTTACCTTGACGACTGATGCCAGCAAAGTTGGCATCGGTGCAGTCTTGTCACAGGAATCTAATGGGAAGCAACAGCCTATTGCCTATGCTAGCCGTGTCCTTACTAAAGCGGAAGTCAATTATTCAGTGACAGAGCTAGAAGCTTTAGCCATTGTATGGGCCCTGAGTCATTTTCGGGATATCATCTATCATTATCCTATCAAGATTTATACAGATCATTTACCCTTATTGGCCCTTTTTGCGAATAAGAACCTCTCGGGAAAGCATGCTCGGTGGTCGCTCACGTTCAATGACTACAACCCTGAAATTTGCTATGTCCCAGGTAAGCAAAATGTTGTAGCTGATGCCCTGTCGAGACATATAGCATTCGTGAGTGTCGGCAATTCGTTCTCTGTTGAGGATCTCGAGAGAGCCCAACGACAGGACCCTGTGTGGTCTCCAGTCCTTCGTTTCCTGACCAAGGAGGACGTTGACTTACAGGTCAAGTCTCCCGTTCCACTGAAGGATTTGGTGGTCAACCAAGGAGTACTGTGCCGTGTTGCACAGCTGGTGGACCCCGGCAGAACCGTATACCAACTGGTGATACCAGAGTCCATGATACCAGCTACTCTTAGGTTGATCCACAATGTCCCAGGTGTAGCGCACCCCGGGAAGGACCGCAGTATCAAACAGGCACGAATGAAATATTTCTGGCCTAAGATGGCAGCGGACATTGCCAAGCATGTACACCAGTGTGTTGTTTGCCTACAGCACAAGGGTACCATTACAGGTCCTAACCCCATTCTAAAGTATCCCATTACAAAGGAGCCCTGGGAGAGAACTTTTGTCGACCTGTTGACGAACTTCTCGACCTCGGAGAAGGGAAATAAGCACCTGCTTGTAATGGTAGATAACTTAACGCGGTACAGTGAATTAGTACCCATTCCTGATAAAACCGCGGAAACGGTCGCTAGTGCTTTCCGTGAGCATGTTCTTCGTCATACTTGCCCACGTGTCCTTCTGTCAGACAATGGGTCTGAGTTTATAAATGGCATAATGCAGGATCTTTGCTCCAGATTCAACATTCATCAAGCGCCAGTAGCTCCACGCCACCCTGCGAGTAATGGTCTTGCTGAACGTACAAATCGCAAAGTCCTGGAGGTGCTCAGAGTAACCGTTAACCCAAGTTGTACTACATGGGATGAGGCTATCCCAGATGTTCAGTGTACATTAAATTCCTCCCTCAACAGCTCGATCGGTGAGACACCTCATTTTGCTTTGTATGGCTATGACAAGCGCTTACCATATGAAATTCTGTTTACTCCACCTAGACCTACTTACGATACTGATAACCCCAGTGTAGTAAAGATGAGGACAACGCAGCTTGTCTTCCAGCGGGTACGAGAGAACCTTATGAAAGCTACTGATAGGTTCACGTCTGAGCGCAATGCCCGCGCCAAGGAAAGCAAAGTGGAACCAGGTTGCAAAGTTATGTTGCTCAACCCAGTGCAGACTCCAGGTATGCACAAACTTTCCCAAAGTTTGTGGGTCCTTACCGTGTCCTACGACAACTCCGTGGCAATAAGTTCGAGGTGAGGGAGATTGCTACGGGAACTATCAAGGAAGCCCACCTTGATCACATGAAGTATGTGAACCATATGCAGGCCGAAGCAGAGCTGGAGGCGCGTGCGTTGCAACGCCACGATCAGACTAATGCTAGGGACAAACCGTCTATCCCTTCTCCCACTACTACTGGTACGGAAGACGGCCCAGTAAGGCTCCATACTTATGGCCTGCGACCCAGGACAACAGTACATTTCTGTGACATTGATGTACCTACTGACTTGTCTGACTCCTACGCTAGTTATGCTAATTGTTTGCTTGCAGAAATGGGTATAAATGCACACACATTGTATAGCTAGTCGATAATAGAGTCAGGGTGGACAACATCATGTAATTATGTAAATACTTTTAGAAGGGTACCCAGAGTGTAATGAATTCCATGGATATAGTATTATTGTACATATGTGCACCAGTGTTTTATAACAAAAGAAAAAAAACCTGTATTACGGTCAGGGCAGTGCTGCCCTCTGAGTTACATGTCACACCTTAGGAAATGCTACTGTCAGTCATTGTTTGCAGATGTGAGCGTGCAACAACGTTAGTAGACGAGTGGTCAACTGATGTTCAGCCCTGCGGACAACCTGAATATAGAAGATTTTAGTTCCAGTGCTGACGTCTCCGGGCTCTCTACTCGATGAAACAGCGCGGGCAAACCAGTTTTCTCTTCCCCTGGATGGGAGAGTTTTTTTTTTTGCCTGTTGCATTTTTTTGTCCATTTTTTATTTACTAGTGAGCGAAAGCCAGTCCCTCTCTGGGGTAGCTAGTGTAATTCCTTTATACCTATGGGCCCACCAGTATTGTCGCGTCGGGACGACGCGAGGTGCGTGGCCGAGCAAATGTAGACAGCCTGTACTGTCAGGTCAGAGCACACAGCCTAGCCGTCTGCTCTGACTAGTTCATATTTCGCGGCATTCAGTGCTGCCCTCTGTAGGCCTACCTAGGTCGGTGGGAAGCACAGACCACCCTGTCTCACTCCTTGACCGACCGACGTGATAGTCACAGGTGCTCCCCCTCCACGGACTGGCTTGCGGTCACTCCCTCACACTGCCCATTGTGTACTCACTCCTACCCAAATTAAAGCCAAACTAGTCCACGGCCGTATCATTGCTACCTACGCTACCTTCATCGGCACTAAACCGCTGTTCAGCAGTAAGAACAGCAATAACACTGACATGAGCAACACCGACATGAACAACACTGATATGAACAGCACCAACATGAACAACACCAACATGAACAACACTGACATGAACAACACTGACATGAACAACACCGACATGAACAGCACTGACATGAACAACACCGACATGAACAACACTGACATGAACAACACCAACATGAACAACGACATGAATAACACTGACATGAACAACACTGACATGAACAACATTGACATGAACAACTCCGACATGAACAACACTGACATGAATAAAACTGACATGAACAACACTGACATGAACAACACCGATATGAACAACACTGACATGAACAACACCGACATGAACAACACTGCCATGAACAACACTAACATGAACAACACCGACATGAACAATACCGACATGAACAACACCAACATGAACAACACCAACATGAACAACACCAACATGAACAACACTGACATGAACAACACCGACATGAACAATACCGACATGAACAACACCAACATGAACAACACCAACATGAATAACACTGACATGAACAACACTGACATGAACAACACCAAAATGAACAACACCAACATGAACACCAACATGAACAACACCAACATGAACAACACCAACATGAACAACACCAACATGAACAACACCAACATGAACAACAACAACGTGAACACCAACATGAACAACACCAACATGAACAACACCAACATGAACGACACCAACATGAACAACAACAACATGAACAACAACAACGTGAACAACACCAACATGAACAACATCAACATGAACAACACCAACATGAACAACACGAACATGAACAACACGAACATGAACAACACCAACATGAACAACACCAACATGAACAACACCAACATGAACAACACTAACATGAACAACACCAACATGAACAACATCATGAACATCAACGTGAACAACACCAACATGAACAACACCAACATGAGCAGCACCAACATGAACAACACCAACATGAACAACACCAACATGAACAACACCAACATGAACAACAACAACATGAACAACACCAACATGAACAACACCAACATGAACACCAACATGAACAACACCAACATGAACAACACTGACATGAACAACACCAACATGAACAACACCAACATGAACAACACCAACATGTAGAACACCAATATGAACAACACCAACATGAACAACACTGACATGAACAACACCAACATGAACAACACCAACATGTAGAACACCAATATGAACAACACCAACATGAACAACACCAACATGAACAACACCATGTAGAACACCAACATGAACAACAACAACATGAACAACACTGGTACATGAACAACACCAACATGAACAACACCAACATGTAGAACACCAACATGAACAACACCAACATGAACACCAACATGTAGAACACCAACATGAACAACACCAACATGAACACCAACATGTAGAACACCAACATGAACAACACCAACATGAGCAGCACCAACATGAACAACACCAACATGAACAACACCAACATGAACAACACCAACATGAACAACACCAACATGAACAACACCAACATGAACAACACCAACATGAACACCAACATGAACAACACCAACATGAACAACACCAACATGAACACCAACATGAACAACACTGACATGAACAACACCAACATGAACAACAACAACATGAACAACACCAACATGAACAACACCAACATGAACACCAACATGAACAACACCAACATGAACAACACTGACATGAACAACACCAACATGAACAACACCAACATGAACAACACCAACATGTAGAACACCAATATGAACAACACCAACATGAACAACACCAACATGAACAACACCATGTAGAACACCAACATGAACAACAACAACATGAACAACACTGGTACATGAACAACACCAACATGAACAACACCAACATGAACAACACCAACATGAACAACACCAACATGAACAACACTGGTACATGAACAACACTGGTACATGAACAACACTGGAACATAAAATATAATTCTGCTGAGTCAAGACAAACAAGGACTCAGACAATATGGTAAAGTTGTCATCTAATTACTTTATAAAATTATTTTTTCAGTGGCTGATTCATAGCTCCTGGACCAGCTTCGCAACTTTATTTTACCGATTTTGTTGATTTCTATACTACTGGGACTGATCATATCCATTCTTGAAGCTGTGTATATTGTTTGCCACCACCACCACTTGACCTAGTACAGTCCACTTACCACACTAACACTGGAAAAGTAATTATATATTCTGGTACACAGGTGATATCACAATATGCAAAACAACCACTGTTATGAAAGATAAAGGAGACTCGTCAATGTTTACATTGACACTAATTTACCTGGTTACAAGTAATGACATTGAAGTAGAATACCAGCCTTTGTCTTTCTTCAATGTCATACTTATATAACCAGTGTTTTCTTTATTATCAACTCTGCTGCTTTCCTGGTCAACCAGGGTAGACGCTAGTTAATTGGAGCAAGATCCCTGTCTACAGGACGTAGTGGCACATTACGACTCCTCACTTCTAAAATCTGAATTGTGGTGATACAACCAAGTAGTGACAGGATTTTCAGAACATGGGACGAACACCGCCACCCAGGATAACCAACACCATTTCTTCTAAAACATCATCAGAAGACTAACCTGGGCATAAGATTCTCATGTCCCAATATCCTACTGAGACCACAGCGGCCAATTTTTATTTTATTTTTAATTAAAATCCTTAGAAAAATATCATAATTATTATCCATCAAGTTATTCATTTGTTATTTTTCCATTCTTTTGTTCAGGAGGAAGGCGTTCCCCTGACACTGGTAGCACAGAACACCAGTACAGTAACAGAGAAGAACGAATACAGTTCAATAACAGAGACGACCAGTACAGTAATAGAGAAGAATGGGTACAGTACAGTAACAGAAACAAAAGAAAGGTAGAGTACAGTACAGTAATACAGTACAGTAGCAAAGTACAGCAACAGAGATGAACAATAAGGTTTATGCAGTACGGGGATATCTTTCTGGGATCACGCATGATTATAATTATATCAGCCTTACATTCACTGTCTCTGCTGCTGCCTCTGTATTAAACTGAAGAATCCTACTGTGTAGGCGAAACGTTTTTGATTGAAGACACTTAACTGTTGGGTCCACCTCCAGCAACACACCAGGTTTTGTCCCGGCCCGGGCCTTTTCCAGATGACCTGCGTTATGTTAGAGTACCAGACATGTGTACCCAGGAGACCTGCCATCTTCACCTCGCTCTACGACTCTCCAACATATATTATTGCCAGTTCTAGTTGCTGCAATGTTATCTCTGTTGAGTTAATCAACAATATGAACAATATTTTTATTAATGTTATTTTTAATAATGTTAACTCCGGTGAATGAACAAAATAAGAACACTACCTATGAGAGTGGTAGACGCTTTTGAATCCAAATTAGCAAATCTTGAATTATAATAATAATAATAATAATAATAATAATAATAATAATAATAATAATAATAATAATAATAATAATAATAATAATAATAATAATAATTTGCGACCACTGTCAGCCTCAGAGTTATCTCTGAGTTACCAGACCTTGCCACGTGGAGGCCAGTGGTTCGTCTTTAAGGTCCGCCCCCCCCTCGCCTTCCCCAGGTTCATGTGTCCAGGAATCCATCCGTGGGCCCCCGGATGTCTCCCCTTCCTCACTTCCCTAAGGTCAGCCTCGCCTCTCATCTCTGCCTTCCAGCCTCAGCCTTCCCAAGGTTCATGTATCCAGGAATTCATCCATCCGCCGCCGGATGTTTTCCCTTCCTCACTTCCCCAAAGTCAGCCTCACCAACCTGTATTCTTGCCATCCCCAGGTTCATGTATCCAGGAATCCATCCGTTCGCTCCCGGACGTCTCCCCTTCCCCACTTACCCAAGGTCAGCCTCAACCACAACCCTCCCCCAAGTTCATGTATCCAGGAATCCATCCGTTAGCTCCCGGACGTCTTCCCTTCCCCACTTACCCAAGGTCAGCCTCAACAACAACCTTCCCCAAGTTCATGTATCCAGGAATCCATCCGTTCGCTCCCGGATGTCTTCCCTTCCCCACTTACCTAAGGTCAGCGAGTTAGGTCAGTGCCTTCCCAGAATCAGTATCTCCAGGAGTCCACTTGTGTCACGTCAGACGGACTCCCTTCCCCACTTCCCCAGAATCAGCGGTGCCATCCCCGGATCAGTATCTCCAGGAGTCCACTTGTGTCACGTCAGACGGACTCCCTTCCCCACTACCCCAGAGTCAGCGGTGCCTTCCTCGGATCAGTATCTCCAGGAGTCCACTTGTGTCACCTCAGACAGACTCCGTTCCCCACTTCCCCAGAGTCAGCGGTTGCCACCGCTGGTCTTGTCTAGCTGGTCTACGGTAGAGACTGTCCAGGTGGGTGGAATTACTGGAGGTGACACACAGAAAACCGCGTCCAGTAATTTCACTCTCCAAGACAGCCTGGAACCGTAGGTCAGCTGGACGAGACGAAGCTCGCACACAGTTCGGCCACCGAGAAGAGGCTAATTAATTACAATTTTGGAATTCCTTTTATGTTACACTACGAATTTATACTGAGAACAAGATTTTTTAACTTATTTAGCAGTTTAAATGTATTTATGAGCGACATTCTTTATGAAATATGCAAATATATAAAGATGGACACTTTTGAGACACTAGTGGAGGACTGTGAGTCATGTGTAGCATGTTATTATATATAAAAGAATGTAATAACTACGTGTTATTGTATATGGGTGTCATATGTCCCTGTTCATGTGCGTTGACGAATGTCATGTGTAACATGTTATGATGTATAAATGAATGTAATGACTATGTGTTATTGTATATTGGTGTTATATGTACCTGTTCTTGTGTGTTCACGAATGTCATGTGTACATGTTATTATACATGAATGAGTATCAAATGCAAATCTCTAAATCTCCTCTATGAAAACTATAACAAATTAATAATAATATCTGTTTCTGGTGTTTCGTAAACTAATTTGATGGTCGGATATTTACGTACATGCGCGCACACGTATATATATATATATATATATATATATATATATATATATATATATATATATATATATATATATATATATATATATATATATATATATATATATATATATATATATATATATATATATATATATATAGTAGTACCAACACTCTTATATGGATGTGAAGCTTGGGTGGCAAATGCAGCAGCGAGGAGACGGTTGGAGGCAGTGGAGATGTCCTGTCTAAGGGCAATGTGTGGTGCAAATATTATGCAGAAAATTCGGAGTGTGGAAATTAGGAAAAGGTGTGGAGTTAATAAAAGTATAAGTCAGAGGGCAGAAGAGGGGTTGTTGAGGTGGTTTGGTCATTTAGAGAGAATGGATCTAAGTAGAATGACATGGAAAGCATATAAATCTATAGGGGAAGGAAGGCGAGGTAGGGGTCGTCCTCGAAAGGGTTGGAGAGAGGGGGTAAAGGAGGTTTTGTGGGCGAGGGGCTTGGACTTCCAGCAAGCGTGCGTGAGCGTGTTAGATAGGAGTGAATGGAGACGAATGGTACTTGGGACCTGACGATCTGTTGGAGTGTGAGCAGGGTAATATTTAGTGAAGAGATTCAGGGAAACCGGTTATTTTCATATAGTCGGACTTGAGTCCTGGAAATGGGAAGTACAATGCCTGCACTTTAAAGGAGGGGTTTGGGATATTGGCAGTTTGGAGGGATATGTTGTGTATCTTTATACGTATATGCTTCTAAACTGTTGTATTCTGAGCACCTCTGCAAAAGCAGTGATAATGTGTGAGTGTGGTGAAAGTGTTGAATGATGATGAAAGCATTTTCTTTTTGGGGATTTTCTTTCTTTTTTTGGGTCACCCTGCCTCGGTGGGAGACGGCCGACTTGTTGAAAAAAAAAATATATATATATATATATATATATATAATATATGTGTGTGTGTGTGTGTGTGTGTGTGTGTGTGTGTGTGTGTGTGTGTGTGTGTGTGTGCAGAGAGAGAGAGTTTTACATAATATGTTAATACAGTTGTGTTTACAGTGATACCTGGTCTACATGATGGCTTACTTTGTATACATTGTCTTCTGAGCAAAGTACAATGACATCACACATCTTTAAGATCACAGGTGACATCACACAACATTATTTAAGACCCAGTTTCTTGGGTAAATCTTTACCGTATTTTTTGCATATTATAACTTAATTCAACACTATTACTATCAAAACATTTGCTAAGATTAAAGACATTTTTAACTCTAGTAACATCTTTCATATATTTTGATCAAACCTATAAATCCACCTAAGTGTTGCTTCCCTTTATATAAGTGTTCTTCACTTGTGTATTTCATTGTTTATCCATGATGTATGTATTACCTTCCCTTTCTGAGTTCACACTCTTCTTTCTTACGCATATTTTGTCTTTTCCATTACTTCAATAATCATATTTCTGACTTACACTTTACCTGGTCTGGTCAACAGTCTTATTCCATTATAATTATTACATTGTTTAAAGTTTTTTACCCTTTTCTTCTTTTATAAACATTATGAATAAAATCATTAAGTATTCCAGAACTTTATTACAACTGCCTCACAAACTTCAATCTTAATGCATTCTAAATTGTCCAGTTTTAATCTTCTTATTGACTCATTTCTTTTATTCTGACTGACTAACTCTGTTGACAGCAGAGTCAGCTAGGCTGACAGCAGAGTCAGCTAGGCTGACAGCAGAGTCAGCCAGGCTGACAGCAGAGTCAGCCAGGCTGACAGCAGAGTCAGCCAGGCTGACAGCAGAGTCAGCCAGGCTGACAGCAGAGTCAGCCAGGCTGACAGCAGAGTCAGCCAGGCTGACAGCAGAGTCAGCCAGGCTGACAGCAGAGTCAACCAGGCTGACAGCAGAGTCAGCCAGGCTGACAGCAGAGTCAGTCAGGCTGACAGCTGTACCACGGAACTGTGCTCTTCTTTATTGTGAATTATTATGTAGTTCATATAAGTTTTCTTCTGATGTTTACTTTTCACTTTCATCTACACATACACATCCCTACACACACACTACTACGTACACATATATATACATGTGTACACATACTCATCACTACACACACACTACTACGTACACATATATATACATGTGTACACGTTCTCATAAGCATATCTACACTCTCTCACACCACTGTTTAAATTAATGAATTCTATATAAACAGTGTAAGAAAATTAAGAAAAATCTTGATCATATTATTTAAATTTCGTTAAGAAAATGGAATGAGAGTTACAATATTTTGATGAAATATTTTGGAAAAAGATGTAAATATGTGAAGAAGTGATATTCATATAAATCATCTTAATAAATATTTAGTTTAATTAGAATTAATTATTAAATAATTCTCTCAGTTTTCTCATACACTCTTCTCTCACCTCTTCAATAATGATATAAAAACATTCACCACAACAGATGGATAAAAAAAAACTCGGTGATGAAAATAAAAACTGTCAACCTGGATGATTCGATCTACTGATAATAAGAATTTTGGTGGTGGCTGCCACAACCTGGCCAGTACGACTGTGTGTTGCCACAACCTGGCCAGTACGACTGTGTTGCCACAACCTGGCCAGTACGACTGTGTTGCCACAACCTGGCCAGTACGACTGTGTTGCCACAACCTGACCAGTACGACTGTGTTGCCACAACCTGACCAGTACGACTGTGTTGCCACAACCTGGCCAGTACGACTGTGTTGCCACAACCTGGCCAGTACGACTGTGTGTTAATGTCTCCCATACTGTTGTTATGTACTGTGATGTATGAATGGTAACATATATTACATATTGAACGTTGTGTTGCACTATATTGCAGAGATATATGGCATATAGCTGGAAAGTAATGAAAAAGACAAAACTGTAGAAGGGAACTATTGAATGAAGAAGTTTGTTTCACAGTTGAAAGTTCCTCTCTGTTGTTATGTGTTTTTTCACCACCATCGTTGTGTTGTGATGTGTATAAAGTCTGTCTGATACACCAGAGTTAATAATACTGTATGTAACATGTTTGGTAAATACCTGATAGAAAACTTATTGACAGGATTCTTTTCTTAGGATTCTGTTGGTAGGAATCAAGTTTATAAGACTGGACGCTATTATGAGATTACTACTGGAAGGATTGTTACCAGAAGATTTTTAGTAGAAGACCTCCGGTAGGTTTCTGTTGGAAATAGTTTTGGCAACACTCTATTGGTAAAAGACTTTAGGTAGCGATTCGTTTGTAACGTATAACATGAATAAAACGAGACTCACGAAATCGTAATGGCACGATTGCAAACAAACCAAACCACGGGCGGGATTTGAACCCGCGGTCAGTGGTATGGTTTGGTTAAGATGAATCAAGTCAGATGGTTTTACAGTGACATATAAAACAGTGTATTAACACACAAAATATGAAAGTAACTCATAAAACAGTATCATAACAATAAAAAAGTATAGTGACACAAATCATTAGAGAAACTCATAAAGTAAATTGAGACATAAAACAGTGTAGTGACAAACAAAATAAGTACAATAACACACAAAACATTGTAGTGACAAATAAGTACAATAACACATAAAAAAGCTTAATAACAAACAAACCATCATAATTACACACAAAAATATATGTAATATAAAACAGTACAATAACACACAAGACCAGTACAGTACAATAACACACAAGACCAGTACAGTACAATAACACACAAGACCAGTACAGTACAATAACACACAAGACCAGTACAGTACAATAACACACAAGACCAGTACAGTACAATAACACACAAGACCAGTACAGTACAATAACACACAAGACCAGTACAGTACAATAACACACAAGACCAGTACAGTACAATAACACACAAGACCAGTACAGTACAATAACACACAAGACCAGTACAGTACAATAACACACAAGACCAGTATAGTACAATAACACACAAGACCAGTACAGTACAATAACACACAAGACCAGTACAGTACAATAACACACAAGACCAGTACAGTACAATAACACACAAGACCAGTACAGTACAATAACACACAAGACCAGTACAGTACAATAACAAACAAGACCAGTACAGTACAGTAACACACAAGACCAGTACAGTACAATAACACAGAAGATCAGTACAGTACAATAACACACAAGACCAGTACAGTACAATAACACAGAAGATCAGTACAGTACAATAACACACAAGACCAGTACAGTACAATAACACACAAGACCAGTACAGTACAATAACACACAAGACCAGTACAGTACAATAACACACAAGACCAGTACAGTACAATAACACAGAAGATCAGTACAGTACAATAACACACAAGACCAGTACAGTACAATAACACAGAAGATCAGTACAGTACAATAACACACAAGACCAGTACAGTACAATAACACACAAGACCAGTACAGTACAATAACACACAAGACCAGTACAGTACAATAACACAGAAGATCAGTACAGTACAATAACACACAAGACCAGTACAGTACAATAACACAGAAGATCAGTACAGTACAATAACACAGAAGATCAGTACAGTACAATAACACACAAGACCAGTACAGTACAATAACACACAAGACCAGTACAGTACAATAACACACAAGATCAGTACAGTACAATAACACAGAAGATCAGTACAGTACAATAACACACAAGACCAGTACAGTAGAATAACACACAAGACCAGTACAGTACAATAACACACAAGACCAGTACAGTACAATAACACAGAAGATCAGTACAGTACAATAACACAGAAGATCAGTACAGTACAATAACACAGAAGACCAGTACAGTACAATAACACAGAAGACCAGTACAGTACAATAACACAGAAGACCAGTACAGTACAATAACACAGAAGACCAGTACAGTACAATAACGCTGAAAACCAGTACATTACAATAACACAGAAGACCAGTACAGTTCACTAACACATAAGACAAGTACAGAACAATACACAGAATACCAGTGCAGTACATTAACACAGAGGACTAGTACGGTACAGTAACACAGGCGACCAGCACAGTACACCAACACAGTACAATAACACAGGAGACTATAACAGTACAATGCACAAAATACCAGCGCAGTACAGTACAGTAACACAGAGGACCAGTACGGCACAGAAACTCAAAACAGTACAATAACACAGAAGACCCGTACAGTACAAAAACACAGAAAACCAAAAGAGCTCAAATCACAGAAGACCAGTACAGTAAAATAACACAGAAGACCCGTACAGAACAATACACAGAATACCATAACAGTATACGACCAGCACAGTACACTAACACAGATCAGTAAAGCTTAATAACACAGAAGACCAGCAAAGTATAATACACACAATACCAGTGAAGCACAGTACAGTAACACAGAAGACCTGTACAGTACAATAGCACAAAAGACCAGTACAGTACAATAACACAGAAGACCAGTACAGTACAATAACACAGAAGACCAGTACAGTACAATAACACAGAAGGCCAGTACAGTACAATAACACAGAAGACCAGTACAGTACAATAACACAGAAGACCAGTACAGTACAATAACACAGAAGACCAGTACAGTACAATAACACAGAAGACCAGTACAGTACAATAACACAGAAGACCAGTACAGTACAATAACACAGAAGACCAGTACAGTACAATAACACAGAAGACCAGTACAGTACAATAACACAGAAGACCAGTACAGTACAATAACACAGAAGACCAGTACAGTACAATAACACAGAAGGCCAGTACAGTACAATAACACAGAAGACCAGTACAGTACAGTACAGTAACACGGAAGACCAGAGAAGTACTATAACAGAGACGGGCAATACAGTTCATTAACACAGAAGACCAGTAGAGTACAATAACATAGGCCAATACAATACAATAACACAGGTGACCAGTACAGAACAATAACACAGAAGACTAGTACAGCACAATAACACAGATCAGTACAGTACAGTAACAAAGGAGACAGGTACAGTACAGTAACACGTAAGACCAGTACTGTACAATAAAAAATACCAGTAGAATACAATAAGACAGAAGACCAGTACAGTACAGTAACACAGAACATCATTACAGTGCAATAACGCAGAAAATCAGTGCAGTACAATAACACAGAAGACCAGTATAGTACTATAACACAGAATGCCAGTACAGAATAATAACGCAAAAGACCAGAATAGTACAATAACACAGAGTACCAGTACAGTACAATAACACAGTAGACTAGCACAAAGAATAACACAAGAACAGTACTTTACAATAACGTAGACTAGCAATACAGTTCACTAACACAGAAGACCAGTACAGTACAATAACACAGAATACCAGTACAGTACAGTAGCACACAGGAACAGTTCAGTACAGTTACACAGAGGATCACTACGGTTCAGTAACACAGAAGACAAGTACAGTACAATAACACAGAAACCAGTACATTTCAAATCACAGAAGAAGAGTACAGTACAATTGCACAAAAGACCAGTATAAAACAACACACAAGACCAGTAGCGTACGATAACACAGAGGCCCAGTACAATAACGCAGAAGACAGGTAGAGTACAATAACACGGAAGACCAGAACATAATAACACAGAAGACCAGTGCAGTACAGTGACACAGAAAACCAGTACAGCACAAAAACTCAGAAGACCAGTAGAGTACAATACACAGAAGACAGGTACAGTAAAATAATACAGAGGACCAGTACAGCACCTTAACACAGAAGACCTG
Source organism: Cherax quadricarinatus (assembly GCF_038502225.1). Lineage (NCBI taxonomy): Eukaryota > Metazoa > Arthropoda > Malacostraca > Decapoda > Parastacidae > Cherax > Cherax quadricarinatus. Next base: position 69,722 of record NW_027195715.1, read on the forward strand.
TACAGTACAATAACACAGAAGACAAGTACAGTATAATAACACAGAAAACCAGTACAGAACTATAACAAAGAAGACCAGTACAGGACAATAGCACAGAAGATTAGTTCAGTACAATAACACAGATCAGTACAGTACAGTAACACACAAGACCAGTACAGTACAGTAACACGGAAGACGAGTACTGTACAGTGACACAGAACACCAGTAAAATACAATAATACAAAAGACCAGTACAGTACAATAACAGAGAATACAAGTTCAGTACAATAATACAGAAGACCATACAGTACAGTAACGCCGAAGACCGGTACAGTACAATAACAAGCAAGACCAATACTGTACAATGCACACAATACCAGTACAGTACAACAACACAGAAGACCAGTGCAGAACAACACACAAGACCAGTAAAGAACAATACACAGAATACAAGTACAGTACATTAACACAGAAGACCAGTTCGGTATAGTAACATAGAAGACCAGCACAGTACACTAGCACAGAAGACCATTACTGTACAATGCCCACAATATCAGTACATTGCAGTACAGTAACACAGAGGACCAGCACAGTACAAAAACACAGCCAGTACAGTTCAAATTTCAGAAGACCAGTACAGTAAAATACACAGGAGACCAGTAAAGTACAATAACACCGAGGACCAGTACGGTACAATAACACATACTACCAGTAGAGTACATTAACACGGAAGACCAGTACATTGAAATAACAGAACACCAGTGCAGTACAGTGAAACAGAAGACCAGTACAGAAGAATAACACAGAAGGCGAGTTCAGAAGAATACGCAGTAAACCAGTAGAGTAGAATAAGACAGGAGACCAGAACATTACAATAACACAGAAGACTAGTACAGAACAATAACACGGAAGACCCTTACAGAATAATGCATAGAAAACCGGTACAGTACATTAACACAGAGGACCAGTACAGCACCATAACACAGAAAACCAGTAGAGTACAATCACATAGAATGCCAGTACAGTACAAGAACACAAAAGACCTGTACAGTGCAATAGCACAGATGGCCAGTACAGCACAGTAAGACAGAAGACCAGCATATTACAATAACACAGAAGACCAGCATATTACAATAACACAGAAGACCAGCATATTACAATAACACAGAAGACCAGCATATTACAATAACACAGAAGTCCAGTACAGTACAATAACACAGAGGACCAGTACAGTACAATAACACATAAGACCAGTGCTACAAAAAACGCGATATCTAATAAGCATAGAGACCTCCAGTGAATACTAGAAAGGACTGCCTTTCTAGCATCCAGCCTGTTACTGGGTTTTTGTAGCAAGTAGTCAGTATCTTGGTCCAGTTATCCATTAGAATTTAGTAAGATTCAATAGTGCTTCAGGATTACAACTGGTAGGCTACTGACTAAAGAAATTAAAATTTAATAAGTTTATTAATAACAATAAAGTTGTCTTGGCGTATATTATCAAAGTATATTAATCAATTTAATATAATTTAGGATACAAGTTCCTACACTTCTCTCGTGTACAGTAGTATTGTGCTGAAGGCACATATCACATCTTTATTGCTTTTAAGTACCGTCTGTTACATTGTTAGCATTTAATAACTGTGGCATGCAAAGAGTACGTAACCTTTATTCGGCGTATGTACACACCCTCATTTACAGGCTATCTCCCCCAACCAGCGAACCAGGGAACTAAGGGTTGGCGATGGGGCCCAGTCTTTCAACCAGTACCCAGGTTCCAGCCAATTATAAGATGGTTTTGGCAATCGCAGAGGTTATGTGGGTACCACTCTCCTGTCTGCCCTTGTCATTCCCATTCTAGAGCTGGTTGAAGCACGGTCTGCTCTCTAGTGGCTTCTATTCTGCCTTGCTTACCGTGGAGTACACTAATACCTAGTGTACATACTTCTGTTCTAAATTGGTGAAGGATAATACAAGTCAAAAGTTTTTCTGCTGTGTTTATTTTGCTCCCTTTACACCCAGGATAACAGACCATTTGGACTCCTGGGTTGTAATAATAACATAATACAAATATATACAAGTTTGTGTGTGTAAGTGCTCTATGTAGTTTGCTATGTCTCTAGACTCGACTAGACTTAACCAGTGACTGACTAAAAGTCCTCACATAAACTAACTTCTTGACCAACCTGGCAATCAGAACAGCTTGCTTGAACAATAAAACGACTGATAAGCCGAACAACAATATAACAAGCAGCAGCGACACAGAATCAGGAACAAGGAGATAATATAATGACACTAAGTAGGGACCATCTGCAGATCCTCCAAAATGAGTCACAAAACTCCCATACTACTGAATCTAAGTTCAGCATTAGAAAATCCCCGACTGTGACAGTACACAGATACCAGTACAAATTAGGTCAGAAGCTACAGCTCAGGACCTGAGTTTCTCAGAGTGTCTATGCGACATACAACCTCAGTACAACGTCGAAAATCACTAAGTCTAGGCTATGTTCTCTGAACAGTGTTACACAGAACCACCTTCTCGCTGATGGACCCACCTTTCATCCGGACTCTCTCATTGACTTTTTGACAACAACTGACTTACTTCACAAATTCTGATACCTTCAGCCCTTTCTACTTCAATCTCTTGCTACCCTCTACCCCCGTACTATCACCTGCCCCGCTGTTTTCTGTAACCTGCTGATCATCCCTCCTCCCTTCTGCCATCCAATACCCTCGCTTCCTTCCCTACCCTGCAGCGCTGTATAGCCCTTGTAGCTTAGCGCTTCTTTTTGATTATAATAATAATAATAATAATAATAATACACAGAACCAACAACAAGAAAGCGACAGAGACAATCTTCCAACAAGGGCCCACAAAGGAGAGCAGTAGAGGGACCTCTTGTTAGAAGCAATGTCAAACAGACAATCCCTAGCTGAGGCCAGACAGACTCTCACTCCTGGTGAGGTGTGATCATTCCCCCCTGATCACGTGACTCTCCGTGAACTGCTGCTGCCCAGCAACTCAGAAGCCGGCAGTGAAACAAGCGAAGTGAAAACTACAGTAGTTATACAATGCTGTCAGCTACTTAACACTCGAACTATGAGCACTGAATAATATATAAATGTTACATCCTACCTAATAATATAACAAAAGTCAAATAATAATATAAAGCAATATATTTACGATTTAGCTAATATTGCAAATATAAGCAATATAAAATTATATGAACACGTAATATACATTATATACAGTCGGTCGCAATAACCAGTACAGTACAATAACACAGATGACCAGTATAGTACAATAACACAGACGACCAGTATAGTACAATAACACAGACGACCAGTACAGAACAATAATAGCACAGAAGACCAGTACAGTACTGTAACACAGAAGACCAGTACACAGCAACAACGCAGAAGACCAGTACAGTACATTAAGACAGAGGACCAGTACAACACAAAAACTTAGAAAACCAGTAGAATACAATACTCAGAAGACCAGTACATTACGATAAGACAGAAGACTAGTACAGTACAGTAATACAGAAGACCAGTACAGAACAACACCACAGAAGACCAATACAGAACAATACACAGAAACTGGTACAGTAAATTAACACAGAGGACCAGTACAGCACCACAACGCAGAAGACCAGTAGAATACAATAACATAGAATGCTAGCACAGTACAATAACACAGAAGACCTGTACATTACAATAACACAAATAACCAGTACAGTGCAATGACACAGATGACCAGTACTGCACAGTAACACAGAAAACCTGTACAGTACAATAACATAAAAGGCCAATACAGTACAATAACACAGAAGACCAGTACAATTCTCACCTAACTGTACTCACCTAACTGTGGTTGCAGGGGTCGAGACTTAGCTCCTGGCCCCGCCTCTTCACTGATCGCTACTAGGTCCTCTCTCTGCTTCCTGAGCATTGTCATGCCTCGTCTTAATGCTATGTATGGTTCCTGCCTCCACTACATCACTTAAGAACATAAGAACATAAGAACGAAGGAACACTGCAGAAGGCCTACTGGCACATGCGAGGCAGGTCCAAGTCTCCCACCGGCTTAAGCCAATGCACCCAACCTAGTCAGGTCAGGTCACATTGACTTAAAGGAGGAACACGGCAACCGACCTGGTAGCACAAGCTATAAGGTCCAACTCACACCCACCCACATCCACTCATGTATTTATCCAACCTATTTTTAAAGCTACACAACGTTCTGGCCTCTATAACTGTACTCGGGAGTTTGTTCCACTCATCCACAACTCTATTACCAAACCAGTACTTTCCTATATCCTTCCTGAATCTGAATTTTTCCAACTTAAAACCATTGCTGCGAGTCCTGTCTAGGCTAGATATTTTCAGCACACTATTTACATCCCCTTTATTTATTCCTGTCTTCCATTTATACACCTCAATCATATCCCCCCTAATTCTACGTCTTTCTAGAGAGTGCAGATTCAGGGCCCTTAGTCTATCCTCATAGGGAAGGTTTCTGATACATGGGATCAACTTTGTCATCCTCCTTTGTACATTTTCCAGAGAATTTATATCCATCCTGTAATACGGTGACCAAAACTGTGCAGCATAATCTAAATGAGGCCTAACCAAGGATGTATAGAGTTGAAGAACAACCTGAGGACTCCTATTATTTATGCTTCTTGATATGAAGCCAAGGATTCTATTAGCTTTATTGCGAACACTTATGCACTGTTGTCTTGGTTTCAGATTACTGCTAACCAGAACTCCTAAATCTTTTTCGCAATCCGTAATATTAAGATCTACATTATTTAGTTTATATGTGGCATGGTTATTGTCCTGTCCAACATTTAGAACTTTGCATTTGTCTATATTAAACTGCATCTGCCACTTCTCCGACCACTGCATCAGTCTATTCAAATCTTCCTGGAGTGCTCGAATGTCCTCGTCAGAATGAATTCGACGGCCTATTTTGGTGTCATCGGCAAACTTGCCGATGTCGCTCTTTATGCCCTCATCTATGTCGTTTATGTAGATTGTGAACAGCAGGGGGCCCAACACTGACCCCTGTGGAACACCGCTCGTAACACTTGCTAGGCTATTTCACTTCCTGACGACTCTGTGACTGAAGAAGTACTTCCTAATATTCCTGTGACTCGTCTGAGTCTTCAACTTCAAATTGTGACCCTATGTTTCTCTGTTCAATAACACAGATCAGTACATTACAGTAACACCGAAGACCAGTACAGTACAGTAACACGGAAGACCAGTACAGTACAATGACACAGAAGACCAGTACAGTACAATAACACAGAAGACCAGTACAGTACAATAACACAGAATACCAGTACAGTACAATAACACAGAAGACCAGTACAGTACAATAACACAAAATACCAGTACAGTACAATAATACAGGCTAGCAATGTAGTTCATTAGCACAGAAGAACAGTTGAGTACAATAACACTGAAGACCAGTACATTACAATAACACGGAAGACCAGTACGTTACAATAACACGGAAGACCAGTACATTACAATAACACGGACGACCAGTACAGTACAGTGAAACACAAAACCATACTGAACAACAACACGGAAGACCAGTACAGAACAATACACAGAAGACAGTACATTACAGTACATTAACATTGAGGACAAGTACAGCACAATAATTCAGAAGACCAGTAGAGCACTATAACACAGAATGCCAATACAGTACAGTAACACAGAAGACCAGTACAGTACAATAGCACAAAAGAGCAATACAGTACAGTAACACAGAAGACCAGTACAGTACAATAGCACAAAAGAGCAATACAGTACAGTAACACAGAAGACCAGTACAGTACAATAACACACAAGACCAGTTCTTCATATCACCTAAATATTAGTCATCTGTAATAACATTTATTCAGGCCGAAATTGTAAGAGTCACTTAGTTCGAGAGGAATGGGAGGCTATTACATTTAATCCGAAAATGGACCTCTTAGTGAAGACTCACACTGTGTACACTGTGTACACCTCTTAGTGAAGACTCACACTGTGTACACCTCTTAGTGAAGACTCACACTGTGTACACCTCTTAGTGAAGACTCACACTGTGTACACCTCTTAGTGAAGACTCACACTGTGTACACCTCTTAGTGAAGACTCACACTGTGTACACCTCTTAGTGAAGACTCACACTGTGTACACCTCTTAGTGAAGACTCACACTGTGTACACCTCTTAGTGAAGACTCACACTGTGTACACCTCTTAGTGAAGACTCACACTGTGTACACCTCTTAGTGAAGACTCACACTGTGTACACCTCTTAGTGAAGACTCACACTGTGTACACCTCTTAGTGAAGACTCACACTGTGTACACCTCTTAGTGAAGACTCACACTGTGTACACCTCTTAGTGAAGACTCACACTGTGTACACCTCTTAGTGAAGACTCACACTGTGTACACCTCTTAGTGAAGACTCACACTGTGTACACCTCTTAGTGAAGACTCACACTGTGTACACCTCTTAGTGAAGACTCACACTGTGTACACCTCTTAGTGAAGACTCACACTGTGTACACCTCTTAGTGAAGACTCACACTGTGTACACCTCTTAGTGAAGACTCACACTGTGTACACCTCTTAGTGAAGACTCACACTGTGTACACCTCTTAGTGAAGACTCACACTGTGTACACCTCTTAGTGAAGACTCACACTTAGTGAAGACTCACACTGTGTACACCTCTTAGTGAAGACTCACACTGTGTACACCTCTTAGTGAAGACTCACACTGTGTACACCTCTTAGTGAAGACTCACACTGTGTACACCTCTTAGTGAAGACTCACACTGTGTACACCTCTTAGTGAAGACTCACACTGTGTACACCTCTTAGTGAAGACTCACACTGTGTACACCTCTTAGTGAAGACTCACACTGTGTACACCTCTTAGTGAAGACTCACACTGTGTACACCTCTTAGTGAAGACTCACACTGTGTACACCTCTTAGTGAAGACTCACACTGTGTACACCTCTTAGTGAAGACTCACACTGTGTACACCTCTTAGTGAAGACTACACCTCTTAGTGAAGACTCACACTGTGTACACCTCTTAGTGAAGACTCACACTGTGTACACCTCTTAGTGAAGACTCACACTGTGTACACCTCTTAGTGAAGACTCACACTGTGTACACCTCTTAGTGAAGACTCACACTGTGTACACCTCTTAGTGAAGACTCACACTGTGTACACCTCTTAGTGAAGACTCACACTGTGTACACCTCTTAGTGAAGACTCACACTGTGTACACCTCTTAGTGAAGACTCACACTGTGTACACCTCTTAGTGAAGACTCACACTGTGTACACCTCTTAGTGAAGACTCACACTGTGTACACCTCTTAGTGAAGACTCACACTGTGTACACCTCTTAGTGAAGACTCACACTGTGTACACCTCTTAGTGAAGACTCACACTGTGTACACCTCTTAGTGAAGACTCTCTCTGTGTACACCTCTTAGTGAAGACTCACACTGTGTACACCTCTTAGTGAAGACTCACACTGTGTACACCTCTTAGTGAAGACTCACACTGTGTACACCTCTTAGTGAAGACTCACACTGTGTACACCTCTTAGTGAAGACTCACACTGTGTACACCTCTTAGTGAAGACTCACACTGTGTACACCTCTTAGTGAAGACTCACACTGTGTACACCTCTTAGTGAAGACTCACACTGTGTACACCTCTTAGTGAAGACTCACACTGTGTACACCTCTTAGTGAAGACTCACACTGTGTACACCTCTTAGTGAAGACTCACACTGTGTACACCTCTTAGTGAAGACTCACACTGTGTACACCTCTTAGTGAAGACTCACACTGTGTACACCTCTTAGTGAAGACTCACACTGTGTACACCTCTTAGTGAAGACTCACACTGTGTACACCTCTTAGTGAAGACTCACACTGTGTACACCTCTTAGTGAAGACTCACACTGTGTACACCTCTTAGTGAAGACTCACACTGTGTACACCTCTTAGTGAAGACTCACACTGTGTACACCTCTTAGTGAAGACTCACACTGTGTACACCTCTTAGTGAAGACTCACACTGTGTACACCTCTTAGTGAAGACTCACACTGTGTACACCTCTTAGTGAAGACTCACACTGTGTACACCTCTTAGTGAAGACTCACACTGTGTACACCTCTTAGTGAAGACTCACACTGTGTACACCTCTTAGTGAAGACTCACACTGTGTACACCTCTTAGTGAAGACTCACACTGTGTACACCTCTTAGTGAAGACTCACACTGTGTACACCTCTTAGTGAAGACTCACACTGTGTACACCTCTTAGTGAAGACTCACACTGTGTACACCTCTTAGTGAAGACTCACACTGTGTACACCTCTTAGTGAAGACTCACACTGTGTACACCTCTTAGTGAAGACTCACACTGTGTACACCTCTTAGTGAAGACTCACACTGTGTACACCTCTTAGTGAAGACTCACACTGTGTACACCTCTTAGTGAAGACTCACACTGTGTACACCTCTTAGTGAAGACTCACACTGTGTACACCTCTTAGTGAAGACTCACACTGTGTACACCTCTTAGTGAAGACTCACACTGTGTACACCTCTTAGTGAAGACTCACACTGTGTACACCTCTTAGTGAAGACTCACACTGTGTACACCTCTTAGTGAAGACTCACACTGTGTACACCTCTTAGTGAAGACTCACACTGTGTACACCTCTTAGTGAAGACTCACACTGTGTACACCTCTTAGTGAAGACTCACACTGTGTACACCTCTTAGTGAAGACTCACACTGTGTACACCTCTTAGTGAAGACTCACACTGTGTACACCTCTTAGTGAAGACTCACACTGTGTACACCTCTTAGTGAAGACTCACACTGTGTACACCTCTTAGTGAAGACTCACACTGTGTACACCTCTTAGTGAAGACTCACACTGTGTACACCTCTTAGTGAAGACTCACACTGTGTACACCTCTTAGTGAAGACTCACACTGTGTACACCTCTTAGTGAAGACTCACACTGTGTACACCTCTTAGTGAAGACTCACACTGTGTACACCTCTTAGTGAAGACTCACACTGTGTACACCTCTTAGTGAAGACTCACACTGTGTACACCTCTTAGTGAAGACTCACACTCTTAGTGAAGACTCACACTGTGTACACCTCTTAGTGAAGACTCACACTGTGTACACCTCTTAGTGAAGACTCACACTGTGTACACCTCTTAGTGAAGACTCACACTGTGTACACCTCTTAGTGAAGACTCACACTGTGTACACCTCTTAGTGAAGACTCACACTGTGTACACCTCTTAGTGAAGACTCACAGTGTGTACACCTCTTAGTGAAGACTCACACTGTGTACACCTCTTAGTGAAGACTCACACTGTGTACACCTCTTAGTGAAGACTCACACTGTGTACACCTCTTAGTGAAGACTCACACTGTGTACACCTCTTAGTGAAGACTCACACTGTGTACACCTCTTAGTGAAGACTCACACTGTGTACACCTCTTAGTGAAGACTCACACTGTGTACACCTCTTAGTGAAGACTCACACTGTGTACACCTCTTAGTGAAGACTCACACTGTGTACACCTCTTAGTGAAGACTCACACTGTGTACACCTCTTAGTGAAGACTCACACTGTGTACACCTCTTAGTGAAGACTCACACTGTGTACACCTCTTAGTGAAGACTCACACTGTGTACACCTCTTAGTGAAGACTCACACTGTGTACACCTCTTAGTGAAGACTCACACTGTGTACACCTCTTAGTGAAGACTCACACTGTGTACACCTCTTAGTGAAGACTCACACTGTGTACACCTCTTAGTGAAGACTCACACTGTGTACACCTCTTAGTGAAGACTCACACTGTGTACACCTCTTAGTGAAGACTCACACTGTGTACACCTCTTAGTGAAGACTCACACTGTGTACACCTCTTAGTGAAGACTCACACTGTGTACACCTCTTAGTGAAGACTCACACTGTGTACACCTCTTAGTGAAGACTCACACTGTGTACACCTCTTAGTGAAGACTCACACTGTGTACACCTCTTAGTGAAGACTCACACTGTGTACACCTCTTAGTGAAGACTCACACTGTGTACACCTCTTAGTGAAGACTCACACTGTGTACACCTCTTAGTGAAGACTCACACTGTGTACACCTCTTAGTGAAGACTCACACTGTGTACACCTCTTAGTGAAGACTCACACTGTGTACACCTCTTAGTGAAGACTCACACTGTGTACACCTCTTAGTGAAGACTCACACTGTGTACACCTCTTAGTGAAGACTCACACTGTGTACACCTCTTAGTGAAGACTCACACTGTGTACACCTCTTAGTGAAGACTCACACTGTGTACACCTCTTAGTGAAGACTCACACTGTGTACACCTCTTAGTGAAGACTCACACTGTGTACACCTCTTAGTGAAGACTCACACTGTGTACACCTCTTAGTGAAGACTCACACTGTGTACACCTCTTAGTGAAGACTCACACTGTGTACACCTCTTAGTGAAGACTCACACTGTGTACACCTCTTAGTGAAGACTCACACTGTGTACACCTCTTAGTGAAGACTCACACTGTGTACACCTCTTAGTGAAGACTCACACTGTGTACACCTCTTAGTGAAGACTCACACTGTGTACACCTCTTAGTGAAGACTCACACTGTGTACACCTCTTAGTGAAGACTCACACTGTGTACACCTCTTAGTGAAGACTCACACTGTGTACACCTCTTAGTGAAGACTCACACTGTGTACACCTCTTAGTGAAGACTCACACTGTGTATGCCTCTTAGTGAAGACTCACACTGTGTACACCTCTTAGTGAAGACTCACACTGTGTACACCTCTTAGTGAAGACTCACACTGTGTACACCTCTTAGTGAAGACTCACACTGTGTACACCTCTTAGTGAAGACTCACACTGTGTACACCTCTTAGTGAAGACTCACACTGTGTACACCTCTTAGTGAAGACTCACACTGTGTACACCTCTTAGTGAAGACTCACACTGTGTACACCTCTTAGTGAAGACTCACACTGTGTACACCTCTTAGTGAAGACTCACACTGTGTACACCTCTTAGTGAAGACTCACACTGTGTACACCTCTTAGTGAAGACTCACACTGTGTACACCTCTTAGTGAAGACTCACACTGTGTACACCTCTTAGTGAAGACTCACACTGTGTACACCTCTTAGTGAAGACTCACACTGTGTACACCTCTTAGTGAAGACTCACACTGTGTACACCTCTTAGTGAAGACTCACACTGTGTACACCTCTTAGTGAAGACTCACACTGTGTACACCTCTTAGTGAAGACTTAGTGAAGACTCACACTGTGTACACCTCTTAGTGAAGACTCACACTGTGTACACCTCTTAGTGAAGACTCACACTGTGTACACCTCTTAGTGAAGACTCACACTGTGTACACCTCTTAGTGAAGACTCACACTGTGTACACCTCTTAGTGAAGACTCACACTGTGTACACCTCTTAGTGAAGACTCACACTGTGTACACCTCTTAGTGAAGACTCACACTGTGTACACCTCTTAGTGAAGACTCACACTGTGTACACCTCTTAGTGAAGACTCACACTGTGTACACCTCTTAGTGAAGACTCACACTGTGTACACCTCTTAGTGAAGACTCACACTGTGTACACCTCTTAGTGAAGACTCACACTGTGTACACCTCTTAGTGAAGACTCACACTGTGTACACCTCTTAGTGAAGACTCACACTGTGTACACCTCTTAGTGAAGACTCACACTGTGTACACCTCTTAGTGAAGACTCACACTGTGTACACCTCTTAGTGAAGACTCACACTGTGTACACCTCTTAGTGAAGACTCACACTGTGTACACCTCTTAGTGTACACCTCTTAGTGAAGACTCACACTGTGTACACCTCTTAGTGAAGACTCACACTGTGTACACCTCTTAGTGAAGACTCACACTGTGTACACCTCTTAGTGAAGACTCACACTGTGTACACCTCTTAGTGAAGACTCACACTGTGTACACCTCTTAGTGAAGACTCACACTGTGTACACCTCTTAGTGAAGACTCACACTGTGTACACCTCTTAGTGAAGACTCACACTGTGTACACCTCTTAGTGAAGACTCACACTGTGTACACCTCTTAGTGAAGACTCACACTGTGTACACCTCTTAGTGAAGACTCACACTGTGTACACCTCTTAGTGAAGACTCACACTGTGTACACCTCTTAGTGAAGACTCACACTGTGTACACCTCTTAGTGAAGACTCACACTGTGTACACCTCTTAGTGAAGACTCACACTGTGTACACCTCTTAGTGAAGACTCACACTGTGTACACCTCTTAGTGAAGACTCACACTGTGTACACCTCTTAGTGAAGACTCACACTGTGTACACCTCTTAGTGAAGACTCACACTGTGTACACCTCTTAGTGAAGACTCACACTGTGTACACCTCTTAGTGAAGACTCACACTGTGTACACCTCTTAGTGAAGACTCACACTGTGTACACCTCTTAGTGAAGACTCACACTGTGTACACATCTCTTAGTGAAGACTCACACTGTGTACACCTCTTAGTGAAGACTCACACTGTGTACACCTCTTAGTGAAGACTCACACTGTGTACACCTCTTAGTGAAGACTCACACTGTGTACACCTCTTAGTGAAGACTCACACTGTGTACACCTCTTAGTGAAGACTCACACTGTGTACACCTCTTAGTGAAGACTCACACTGTGTACACCTCTTAGTGAAGACTCACACTGTGTACACCTCTTAGTGAAGACTCACACTGTGTACACCTCTCTTAGTGAAGACTCACAGACTCACACTGTGTACACCTCTTAGTGAAGACTCACACTGTGTACACCTCTTAGTGAAGACTCACACTGTGTACACCTCTTAGTGAAGACTCACACTGTGTACACCTCTTAGTGAAGACTCACACTGTGTACACCTCTTAGTGAAGACTCACACTGTGTACACCTCTTAGTGAAGACTCACACTGTGTACACCTCTTAGTGAAGACTCACACTGTGTACACCTCTTAGTGAAGACTCACACTGTGTACACCTCTTAGTGAAGACTCACACTGTGTACACCTCTTAGTGAAGACTCACACTGTGTACACCTCTTAGTGAAGACTCACACTGTGTACACCTCTTAGTGAAGACTCACACTGTGTACACCTCTTAGTGAAGACTCACACTGTGTACACCTCTTAGTGAAGACTCACACTGTGTACACCTCTTAGTGAAGACTCACACTGTGTACACCTCTTAGTGAAGACTCACACTGTGTACACCTCTTAGTGAAGACTCACACTGTGTACACCTCTTAGTGAAGACTCACACTGTGTACACCTCTTAGTGAAGACTCACACTGTGTACACCTCTTAGTGAAGACTCACACTGTGTACACCTCTTAGTGAAGACTCACACTGTGTACACCTCTTAGTGAAGACTCACACTGTGTACACCTCTTAGTGAAGACTCACACTGTGTACACCTCTTAGTGAAGACTCACACTGTGTACACCTCTTAGTGAAGACTCACACTGTGTACACCTCTTAGTGAAGACTCACACTGTGTACACCTCTTAGTGAAGACTCACACTGTGTACACCTCTTAGTGAAGACTCACACTGTGTACACCTCACCTCTTAGTGAAGACTCACACTGTGTACACCTCTTAGTGAAGACTCACACTGTGTACACCTCTTAGTGAAGACTCACACTGTGTACACCTCTTAGTGAAGACTCACACTGTGTACACCTCTTAGTGAAGACTCACACTGTGTACACCTCTTAGTGAAGACTCACACACACACCTCTTAGTGAAGAGTCACACTGTGTACACCTCTTAGTGAAGACTCACACTGTGTACACCTCTTAGTGAAGACTCACACTGTGTACACCTCTTAGTGAAGACTCACACTGTGTACACCTCTTAGTGAAGACTCACACTGTGTACACCTCTTAGTGAAGACTCACACTGTGTACACCTCTTAGTGAAGACTCACACTGTGTACACCTCTTAGTGAAGACTCACACTGTGTACACCTCTTAGTGAAGACTCACACTGTGTACACCTCTTAGTGAAGACTCACACTGTGTACACCTCTTAGTGAAGACTCACACTGTGTACACCTCTTAGTGAAGACTACACCTCTTAGTGAAGACTCACACTGTGTACACCTCTTAGTGAAGACTCACACTGTGTACACCTCTTAGTGAAGACTCACACTGTGTACACCTCTTAGTGAAGACTCACACTGTGTACACCTCTTAGTGAAGACTCACACTGTGTACACCTCTTAGTGAAGACTAACACTGTGTACACCTCTTAGTGAAGACTCACACTGTGTACACCTCTTAGTGAAGACTCACACTGTGTACACCTCTTAGTGAAGACTCACACCTCTTAGTGAACACTCACACTGTGTACACCTCTTAGTGAAGACTCACACTGTGTACACCTCTTAGTGAAGACTCACACTGTGTACACCTCTTAGTGAAGACTCACACTGTGTACACCTCTTAGTGAAGACTCACACTGTGTACACCTCTTAGTGAAGACTCACACTGTGTACACCTCTTAGTGAAGACTCACACTGTGTACACCTCTTAGTGAAGACTCACACTGTGTACACCTCTTAGTGAAGACTCACACTGTGTACACCTCTTAGTGAAGACTCACACTGTGTACACCTCTTAGTGAAGACTCACACTGTGTACACCTCTTAGTGAAGTACACCTCTTAGTCACACTGTGTACACCTCTTAGTGAAGACTCACACTGTGTACACCTCTTAGTGAAGACTCACACTGTGTACACCTCTTAGTGAAGACTCACACTGTGTACACCTCTTAGTGAAGACTCACACTGTGTACACCTCTTAGTGAAGACTCACACTGTGTACACCTCTTAGTGAAGACTCACACTGTGTACACCTCTTAGTGAAGACTCACACTGTGTACACCTCTTAGTGAAGACTCACACTGTGTACACCTCTTAGTGAAGACTCACACTGTGTACACCTCTTAGTGAAGACTCACACTGTGTACACCTCTTAGTGAAGACTCACACTGTGTACACCTCTTAGTGAAGACTCACACTGTGTACACCTCTTAGTGAAGACTCACACTGTGTACACCTCTTAGTGAAGACTCACACTGTGTACACCTCTTAGTGAAGACTCACACTGTGTACACCTCTTAGTGAAGACTCACACTGTGTACACCTCTTAGTGAAGACTCACACTGTGTACACCTCTTAGTGAAGACTCACACTGTGTACACCTCTTAGTGAAGACTCACACTGTGTACACCTCTTAGTGAAGACTCACACTGTGTACACCTCTTAGTGAAGACTCACACTGTGTACACCTCTTAGTGAAGACTCACACTGTGTACACCTCTTAGTGAAGACTCACACTGTGTACACCTCTTAGTGAAGACTCACACTGTGTACACCTCTTAGTGAAGACTCACACTGTGTACACCTCTTAGTGAAGACTCACACTGTGTACACCTCTTAGTGAAGACTCACACTGTGTACACCTCTTAGTGAAGACTCACACTGTGTACACCTCTTAGTGAAGACTCACACTGTGTACACCTCTTAGTGAAGACTCACACTGTGTACACCTCTTAGTGAAGACTCACACTGTGTACACCTCTTAGTGAAGACTCACACTGTGTACACCTCTTAGTGAAGACTCACACTGTGTACACCTCTTAGTGAAGACTCACACTGTGTACACCTCTTAGTGAAGACTCACACTGTGTACACCTCTTAGTGAAGACTCACACTGTGTACACCTCTTAGTGAAGTCTCACACTGTGTACACCTCTTAGTGAAGACTCACACTGTGTACACCTCTTAGTGAAGACTCACACTGTGTACACCTCTTAGTGAAGACTCACACTGTGTACACCTCTTAGTGAAGACTCACACTGTGTACACCTCTTAGTGAAGACTCACACTGTGTACACCTCTTAGTGAAGACTCACACTGTGTACACCTCTTAGTGAAGACTCACACTGTGTACACCTCTTAGTGAAGACTCACACTGTGTACACCTCTTAGTGAAGACTCACACTGTGTACACCTCTTAGTGAAGACTCACACTGTGTACACCTCTTAGTGAAGACTCACACTGTGTACACCTCTTAGTGAAGACTCACACTGTGTACACCTCTTAGTGAAGACTCACACTGTGTACACCTCTTAGTGAAGACTCACACTGTGTACACCTCTTAGTGAAGACTCACACTGTGTACACCTCTTAGTGAAGACTCTGTGTACACCTCTTAGTGAAGACTCACACACCTCTTAGTGAAGACTCACACTGTGTACACCTCTTAGTGAAGACTCACACTGTGTACACCTCTTAGTGAAGACTCACACTGTGTACACCTCTTAGTGAAGACTCACACTGTGTACACCTCTTAGTGAAGACTCACACTGTGTACACCTCTTAGTGAAGACTCACACTGTGTACACCTCTTAGTGAAGACTCACACTGTGTACACCTCTTAGTGAAGACTCACACTGTGTACACCTCTTAGTGAAGACTCACACTGTGTACACCTCTTAGTGAAGACTCACACTGTGTACACCTCTTAGTGAAGACTCACACTGTGTACACCTCTTAGTGAAGACTCACACTGTGTACACCTCTTAGTGAAGACTCACACTGTGTACACCTCTTAGTGAAGACTCACACTGTGTACACCTCTTAGTGAAGACTCACACTGTGTACACCTCTTAGTGAAGACTCACACTGTGTACACCTCTTAGTGAAGACTCACACTGTGTACACCTCTTAGTGAAGACTCACACTGTGTACACCTCTTAGTGAAGACTCACACTGTGTACACCTCTTAGTGAAGACTCACACTGTGTACACCTCTTAGTGAAGACTCACACTGTGTACACCTCTTAGTGAAGACTCACACTGTGTACACCTCTTAGTGAAGACTCACACTGTGTACACCTCTTAGTGAAGACTCACACTGTGTACACCTCTTAGTGAAGACTCACACTGTGTACACCTCTTAGTGAAGACTCACACTGTGTACACCTCTTAGTGAAGACTCACACTGTGTACACCTCTTAGTGAAGACTCACACTGTGTACACCTCTTAGTGAATAAAAGAAGCATAATTGAATCCTCGCTCTTGAAGCACAATAGGAATGCCTTATATAATTCAAGTTATGGGTTGTCTAAACTCGATAGTTATATAGTGGAGTTTATTGTATATGTGTTGGTAGATTTACCGACAATATGTAAAGTAAAAGGACACAAGTGCAACTAATGTGACATTTTATTGTGGCAACGTTTCGCCATGTTGCAGTCAGTGATTGCAACATGGTGATTGCAACTAGCTTAGGGGATTACAACCCAACATGGTTAGGAGATGATAAAGGATAATCGGAAAAATCATGAATAGTCTGGTTATTTGATCATAATCAGAATACTAAAGAAGATTCATGAATTACCAAGGTACAGTTATTATAACTGATACTGAGGCTAAAACTTTGTGTAGTTTTAAAAATAGGTTAGATAAATACATGAGTGGGTGTGGGTGGGTGTGAGTTGGACCTGACTAGCTTTGCTGCTGGGTCTGGTAAAGTGCTCCATCCTTGAGTGGGGATGACCAGACTGGGTGGGCCATTGGGATAATCCGGGTGGGGGGGGAAATGGACCTGCTCCACGTGGGTCAGTAGGCCTGTTGCAGTGTTCCTTCTTTCTTATGTTCTTGTGAAGAGATTCTTCCCAGCACTACCTAGAACCTTCTCGAATCTTTCTGGATGTACTGTATTTTAAGTTGACAAATGAGAGCATTCGACTCTTTTATTAATTATAAATTTACTTATAATTTCATTTTTGTGAATGTGTACTGTCCATTATAGCAACGTAATCTTTTATGTCACATGACTTTCTGACGGCGATTAGATGTAGCTAAGGACTGGCTGTTAAATTATCGATTTGCTTCCCAATTTCTGTAAACCACAGATTTTGATCAAGGTTTTTCAAATCTGGACCGTAATAAACTTTATTACATTTGTTACAGGTAATCTTGTAGATACAGCTGTCAGAGTTTTGGGAGGGAATTTTTAATCAGAAGTTTTTTATTATACCATTTATTGTTTTCATGGTAAGAGAGAACCAACATATTCTTACCTAAATATGATTGTCGTTCTTTGAGTTGTAAAATATATTTCTATCAGTTTTAAAGGATTTATCAGTTACGTATTTAGGTATTTTAGATCATTAGTTATTTTATAAAACTTCAAGATTTCTTTATCTATGAACTCTGGGATGAAAATACGCGAAGCTCTCGAAGACGAGGATGAGAAAACATGAAGTTTAACTCTATCATGATGTGAAGAATAACAGTGCATATAAGAGCAGTTATTTGTTGTTGTTTTGTATATTTTGAATTGAAAATCATGGTCTCCTTTTAATAATTAAGGCATCAATAAAATGGCATGAATGGGGAGAAATCAGAGCGGGGACGCGTCACAAGCGGTGGTTAGTAAGGGTCAGTGTTTGGCCCTATGTTGTTCACAATATAAATAAACAACATAGATGAGGGAATGAATAGCGACATAGTAAGTTTGCTATTGACAATAAAAATAGGTCGTAGGATAAATTCTGACGAGGATTCTAGAGCTCGACAGGAAGATCTGAATAGACTGTTGCTGTGGTCGGAGAAGTGAAGATGCAATTTTATGAACATAGATGCCTTGGACAAGAAAATAACCATGACACTTATAAACTAAATAATGTAGATCTTACTCTGAATGCGAAAAAAGATTTAGAAGTTCTAGTTAGCAGTAATCTAAAACCAAAACAACAGTGCGTAAGTGTTTATAATAACGCGAATAGAATTCTTGGCTAAAAATAAGTCGTCAGGTTATTCTTCATCTCTATATATCGTTGGTTAGACCTCATTTAAATTATGCTGCGCAATTCTGGTCACTGTATTGCAGAATGGTCATAAATGTGCTGGAAAATGTTCAGAGAAGAATGTCAAAGTTGATCCCATATATCAGAAATCGTTCCTACGAGGATAGACTGAGGGCCCTGAATCTGCACTCTCTTGAAAGGCGTAGAATTAAGGAGATATGACTGAGAAGTAAAATGATAAATAGGAATAAATAAAGAGGGTGTAAATAAAGTGTTAAAAATATCTAACCAAGACAGGACTTGCAGTAATGGATTCAAGTTGGAAAACATTAGATTTAGAAAGGATGTAAGAATGCACTGGGTTGGTAACAGAGTTCTGAATGAGTGGAACAAACTTCCGAATGGAGTCATTGATGCTAAAACCTTGAGTAGCTTTAAAAATAGATTAGACAAGTACATGAAAGAGTGTGTGCGGGTGTGAGTTTGAATTGCCTAGCATGGACAACTAGACCTGCTGCATTACTCCTCCTTCTTATGGTTTAATGTTCTTATAAAATGAATTAGGAGAATAAATACCAGGAATTTGAGAGGATAACTTCTACGTGACCTGGACAAACTACAATGGCTATTGCAATTAAACCCTAGTAAGTACAGTATGATGAAAATTTGGAAAGGAAAAGAAGACCTGAAACGGAGTACAGAATCGTGGGACACATCTGTAAACCTAATTCAAAGAAAATGATCTAGGTAAAATGGAAGCTCAGAATAATATGCATCACCAGAGGCACACATCAACAGGAATATTTCTTCAGCGATTGTGTGGTTAGGGAATATATAACGAGGTTTCTCAAAATTATTATTCGTGAACTTCTATATATGATATTACCAAGTCCCTTCTGGAGTACACAACACCAATATGAAAGTTACACCTAATGAAGCATGCCAAGAAGTGTAGATCTTTACAACAAATAATGAACTGAAGCCATGAAATATGAATAGTGAGGAGAGACAAAAAAAAAGAGGTAAACTTGGTGCTAAAAGGTAGGAGAATCACGAGGTACATTATAGGTATTTACAAAAAAAATTCAGAGGAGTTAATGGAAAGGCCAGGAAATCACTGTTCATGGAGCAGTGAGCGCGTACATAAGCGTAGAGCTGGAAGTTAAAGATGCAAATTAGCCACAGGGTGTAGTATACACAGACTTTGCAAAAGCCTTCGACAAGTGTGACCATGGTGTAATAGCAAAAAAAAAAAATGCGTGATGAAGGTATAACAGGAAAAGTTGGTAGATGGATTATAACTTTCTGACAAACAGAAAAAAAAGAGTAACAGTAAGCAAAGGAAAGTCTCAGGCAGCCACGGTGGAAAGCTGTGTTCCACAAGGTACAGTACTCGCTCCCATTCTATTCCTCATCCTCATTTCTGAAATAGACAGAGATGTAAGCCATACCACCATGTCTTTCTTTGCGGATGACACCCGGATTACCATGGCAGTGACCTCCATCGAAGACACTGCAAGACTCCAAGCGGATATCAACCAAATCTTCAAATGGGCCACTCAAAACAACATGAAGTTCAACGAGGAGAAATTTCAGCTACTCAGATAAGGAAAACTTGAGGAAATTGAAAATGTATCAGGGTATACCACAAATTCTACCCATACAATAGAGCGAAAAAGAAATGTGAAGGATCTGGGAGTGATACTATCAGAGGTCCTCGCCATCGAAGACAACAACAATGTATCTTCCTCATCTGCTAGGAAAATGATAGGATGGATAATGAGAACCTTCAAAACTAGGGACGCCAATCCCATGATGATCCTCTTCAAATCGCTTGTTCTCTCTAGGCTGGAAGACTGTAGTACACTAACGGCTCCCTTCATTGCTGGAGACATTGCAGACCTAGAGAGTGTGCAAAGAACTTTCACGCACACATAAGTACAATAACGCACCTAAATTACTGGAAACGGTTGAAAGTCCTTGATCTGTATTCTCTGGAATGCAGGCGAGAGAGATACATGATAATACACACTTGGAAGGTCCTGGAAGGATTGATACCTAACTTGCACACGAAAATCACTCCTTATGAAAGCAAAAGACTCGGCAGGAGATGCAACATTCCCCCGATGAAAAGCAGGGGCGCTACGAGTACATTGAGAGACAACATAATAAGTGTCCGGAGCCCAAGATTGTTCAACTGCCTCCCAGCATACATAAGGGAGATTACCAATAGACTCCTTCAAGAAGGCACTGGACAGGCACCTAAAGTCAGTACCGGTCCATCCGAGCTGTGGTTCATACGTCAGTTTGCGTGCGGCCAGCAGTAACAGCCTAGTTGATCAGACCCTGATCCACCATGAGGCCTGGTCTCAGACCGAGCCGCGTTGACCCCAGAAACCCTCTCCCGGTAAACTCCAGGGTTGTTAGGAAGTACATGTTTGAGTCTTAGGTTGGTCAGCAAGATATGTGACCTAAATAAAGAACTAGTGGAGAAGAATCAGTAAAACTTCATAAAGTAAATTAGGACCAATAATGCTAGGAAGTATTGAACTCGGTCACCGAAAGTTAGACGTTGGGTCCAAGAGCTGAGACTTAACCTCTGCAACCACACACGGGCGAACTGGTTGGGTAGACAAGAAATGACATATTAAGTCTGATTCCAAATTAAAAACATATTGTAATTAAGGCAGCACTCAATGATGGCTACTTAGTTTGGAGGAGACACCAATATAAAATAAAGAAACTTGACAGTTTTAGTAAAATAAAGATTTTCAGAAGCAAAACAAAACTCTAAACGTAAATATTTTTCAAATTTTACTGGGACAAATTCAGAACACAAATATATTATAATTTCAAATGAATGCAATCTTCTATTTAAAAATCCATGAACAAATTTAAAAATCCAGGAACAAAAAAACACATCGCAATAGTTTTCAAACTTGATTTTTTCATCTGGGAGTCGTTTTCAAAATCTATTACACCCAGTCAGAGAAACATACATTAAAGAGGCGGATTTTCCTTACCCCTTTAAATTTTTGACTTTTATTTTAATCTTACTAAAAATTGAAAGAGAATATTCCCACCATAAAATCCCCTCAACACTGGGCCACCTTAACCTTCTTGAAGTTGGGGGGAAGAAAGCCTTTAAGGGATGGTGGGGCTTTCGATCCAAGGAACTGGACAAATGCTCCCTTTCCTTAGATTAAGCCTGAATACCTCGCAGGCGATATACGATCCCTACGGGTTTAGCCCTTCCCTGTGACTAAAATGAAATGGGTCACCTTAATGCTGTGTTGTGGTCTGAGTGTCTGTGGCTAAAGGCAGGTGGGCGGCGCTTTCCCATAACGGAGGGTCCTTGATTCTGGTGAGGGGCTCTTGATCTAGGGAATTGGATCTGTGCTCCAATTCTCTGAATTAAGTCTGAATGCCATCCATCATTCCGCCTCAGGCGCTGTATAATCCCTACGGGTTTAGTGGAGCTGCGCCACTCTCAGAACAAGGCGCTTGTCTAAGAATCTAGCATCTCTTGCTGCTTATTTGGTGATGATTGTTCCTCTTCTGTCCAAGTTTGCTCTGACGATAAATGACAGAAACTCCTTTGGAAATGGACGGCAGAACGTGGAAAGTAAACGCTGAATAGTTTTACTTGCGCTGTCAGCACGTTTTACATAATATGAGAGAGAACTGTCATGACCGTAGCAGGTTGATAATGTTGGTGTAAATTTGATAATATGGGAATTGTCTTGATGGATTAACAGAAACAAAGGTGTGTTGAACTGCTTAGAGACAATGACAAGTGTTGTAGGACATCACTTGGGAAGATGAAAAGTAGACAGGGAAGACAAGGTTAGGAAAGAAAGGTAAATATAATACTGAAAAATGTGGGAATGAGCCAGAATCCACATGACGTAATAAATATTTATGAAAACACCAAGATTTATGGTGGATAAACTGAGGCCACTAAAGACGGTAGTGTATTAGGAAATATACTAATATACTGTATATACTAATATACTAATATACTGTATATAGCCCAATCAAATAAGCCAAATTAATTGTTTTTTTTTTGTGAGTTGTCATGACTTAATAACAATCCCAGTTAATAATTTGAGTAAAATCTACTTTTATACCTTATACCTGGAATCTACCTGGTGGGTGTTCCGAGGGTCAACGCCCCCGCGGCCCGGTCCATGATCAGACCTCGCAGTGGGTCAAGACAGGATCAACCAGGCTGTTACTGCTGGCCGCACGCAATCCAACGTACGAACCACAGCCCGGCCCGGCTGGTCAGGTACTGACTTCAGGAATCTGTCCGGTTCCCTCTCTGAGATAGCCAGGAGGCCGTTGAACAGTCTTGGGCCTCTGACACTTACTGTGTACTTTTCGTATCCTGCACAGGCTGCCGAGTCTTTTGCTTACGTAGGAAATGATTTTCCCTGTGAAGATTTGAAAGGAGTCCCTCTAGAATTTTTCATGCGTAAATTGTGATGCATCTTTCCAGTCAGCATTCCAAGGAGTGTATATATATATATATATATATATATATATATATATATATATATATATATATATATATATATATATATATATATATATATATATATATACAGCTTAGAGAGAACAAGTGATTTGAAGACAATCATCACTGGCTTTGTATCCCTAGTTTTGAAGGTTCTCATTATCCATCCTGTCATTGTCCTAGCATGTGATCATAGAAA
This sequence comes from Cherax quadricarinatus, assembly GCF_038502225.1. NCBI lineage: Eukaryota > Metazoa > Arthropoda > Malacostraca > Decapoda > Parastacidae > Cherax > Cherax quadricarinatus. Next base: position 93,437 of record NW_027195715.1, read on the forward strand.
GTGATCATAGTTGTTGTGATCATAGAAACCCTCTGACTTTATCACTCAGAAGTCCTTCACATTAGTTGCTCGCTCTATTGTGTGATTACAGTTTGCTTTATACTCCGATCCACTTTTTATTTCCTCGGGTTTTCCATATCGGAGTAATTGAAATTCCTCATCGAACTTCATATTGTTTTCTGAAGACTTGACTAATGTCCGGTTGGAGATTTGCAGTGTCCTCAGTGGATGATACTGTAATGCATATTTTGGTATCGCCAGCAAAGGAAGACGCAGAGCTGTGGCTTACATCTCTATGTCAGATATAAGGTTGAGGAAAAGGATGGAAGCGAGTTCTGTACCTGTTGAACAGAGCTTTTCATGACTCACGAAATCGTAATGACACGATTACAAACACTGTAGCCGCCTCTGACTTAATTCTATTTACTATTACTCTTTGTGTTCTGTTGGTTAAAAAATAATAGATCCATCTACCCATTCTTCCTGTTATTCATTTACCACGCTTTTGTGTGCTATTAGACTATGATCGCACTTGATGAAGGCTTTCACAAAGTCTGCATGTACTACATCTGCATTCTGTTTATCTTCCAGTACACGCAAGACTGTCATAGTGGTCCAGTAGTTGTGAGAGGCAGGAGCGACCTGTTCTAAACCCGTGTTGCCCTGGGTTGAGCAACTGTTGGTTATCCAAGTGGTTTGTGATCTTGCTTCTTAGAACTCTTTTAATTTTTCTTATTATGTGGAACGTTAATGTTATCGGTCTGCAGTTCTTAGCAATTACTTTACTATCAACTGTGTGGAGTGGGGCTGTATCTGTTGTTTTTAGTGAATGTGGGATGACTCCCATGTCTAAGGCTCCCTCTCCACAGAATATTTACGGCATGCGAAAGAGATTTCATGAAGTTTTTGATGAATATAGAGTTCCACGAGTTTAGACAAAAGGTAGAGTGCATGACCATGTCATTCATTGCTTTTTTGAAGTTCTGTAGTCTTAGGGTTGTATCAGAAATTCTGGAATTAACCAAATTTTGAAAATCGGTTATCAAAAATTTATTTAGATTGTCGACCCTTAGTTTGATTAACGGATCACTAAACACAGTCATACTGGGATTTCCGTATCTCACTCATTTCTTTTCTGTTATATTTGTTCTATCTCATATAAGCAAGGGCCCATTACTGGATGTGGTTTTTGCTCTAGATTTGGCATAAGAAAAGGAATATTTTGGATTTCTTTCAGTTTCATTTACTGCTGTAAAATCCCTCTTCCCTGACTCCTATATGATTCCTTAAGCTTAAGTTCATATTTTCAGTTTCTCTAGCCACCTCTTTCTGTATTTCAGATAGACTAGCCCCTTGGAGCAGCTTTGTGATTCATCGCTTTCGCCTGTAGAGGGAGAGTCTCTCTCTAGTTTACACCTCCTCTTTTTTCTAATGGGAACGTGCCTTGAGCATACCTCAAGTGCCACAGAGTTAATTCTTTCTTGGCAAAGGTTCGGATCTTCTCAGGCTGTTTCGTTTAGGACATTGTTGATTTGATCCCACTGTATGTTTCTGTTACTGAAGTTGAATTAGGTAAAGGCACCCTCGCAACTGATCTCATTTTGCTGGTCAGGAACCCTGCGCATACACGTCTGTACTTCGATTATGTTGTGATCCGAGTACAATGTCTTTGATACTACTATATTTCGTACCAGGTCATCATTAATAGTGAAGATAAGCTCAAGCGTATTTTGCAGTCTTATTGGCTCCACGTGTTATTTGCTGGCTAAGGTGAATCTGTTGCAGATATTTTAATAGCTCGTGTGTGTTAGAGTTCTCATATAAGTTGCCTCCTGGGGCTATCTCCGTTATAACATTATTTGCCACGTTCTTCCATTTTAGACGTCTAAAGTTGAAATCACCAAGCAACAAGATATTTGGGGCTGGGGTTGGAAGATTTTCCAGACAGTAGTCAATTTTCAAAAGCTGTTTCTTGAATTACTGGGAAGTTGCATCTGGTGGCTTATATACAACCATAATGACAAGATTTTGGTTTTCAGTCTTTACTGCCAAAACTTCAACTACATCATTTGTGGTGTTTAGCAGTTCTGAGTAAATGAGCGACTCTGTGACACACAGGCCAACCACCTCTCCCTTGTTGCCTGTTCTTTCTAATATCCATATTTCGTTGTCAAAATGATCCTTCGTATGGGGTCTCTGCAAGAGCTGCAAACACTGCACTTGACTCTGTGAGGAGTCTGCTGATGAAAGGTATTTTCTTGTTGGTTGATGGGTCTAGATCACGGGTCCCAAAATTCTTCAGCTTATCGACCCTTTAATGAAGGTTCAGATTGTTCTTTGACTTCTAAACAATTACTAAATGAAAAGAATTTAAGAGTATTTTAACTACGACTACTACTACTACTACTACTACTACTACTACTACTACTACTACTACTAATAATAATAATAATAATAATAATAATAATAATAATAATAATAATAATAATAATAATTTCATAAAAAATCTGCATTTCCATGGCTGAAACCAGCTTCAGCAATGCAATGATTCCTTTTGACCCCCAGCCATTTATCGACCACTTTGATATCCCATCGACCCCAGCGGTCGATATTGACCACACTGAGGAACCCTGCTTTAGACCCTGTATATTTGCAAAAACAAATGTTGTATTGACTGTTTGTTGGGGAATTTATTTATTGGCTCTAATATCTGTTGTTCGGGAGTGAGGGCCACTGGCTGCGTATCTCCTTCAGTAAGGATCCGAGGTGGTGAAGTATTTTCGTTATATCCTACCAGGTTTTTTTTTGTTCCTGGCACTAAAAACATTCTGAGTTGTTGTAATTACCATGGTTTGTTTTCCAAGATTTGTGGGATCTGTAGCTTCTGGTCTTTTTCAGGTGGTGCACCTCGCAGTTTGAGTTGTAGCATTGTCTTTCATGGATTGATTAATAACACGTTATAACAAGAGAAGTTACACACTCCTTTTGTCATGAGGTCGCTGCATTTTTTTAATGGTCAGAATTGCATTTCCTATTTGTTGTTCCCGATATTCGATGCCTAGAGATGCCCCAGGTACAGAATCACCACAATTGTGATTTTCGTTGTCGATGATATTTTGAGGCTGGTTTCCCTACTAGTGCAATTCTTTCTGACTACCCAGTCTTCGGCACCTGTACCAGCATCCGTACCACCACAAGTAATGTATCACCATCTTCCGCATTGTTTACACTGCCAGCTGAAATGCTATTTTGTATTCCTGGGTCTTGTATGTCTAGGTCTGTACCTGTTTCCTCAGTACCAGGGCCATTGTTTCCATCTGGCACACTGTCTTATATTTCTGAATCTAGATCCCTACAGGCACTTGCGTCCAAGGCAGCACCTGGCCAGACAGCACCAGCTGGAAACTATCTTCACTTCCCCAACGTGCTTATAAAACTCTTAATTTCTCCCAAAACGACAGTTTTTTGTTAGTATTTCTGTCTTTTAGTACGCATACAATATGCTCCTACTGTCCTCTGTTTTTCCAGCAGATCCAAAACAGTTCCTTGTTTTAATATCAGTGTAGGCGAAACGTTTCACAAATAAATGACAATGAATAACAATGACAATGACAACTTTATTTCCATAAAGTACAATACAGTATACATTTGAAGTATTATTGACATGTATAAACTATTACTAGAACGCCACTTGTTATCCACATTTCGGGCAGCTTAAAATTAAATTATTTAATTTGGTTAGCTGACTCGATTGCTGTGGGTTGTAATCTTTGACTCTTTGTATAACAATTTGGTTTGTGATTTATGGCTTATAAAGTTTTTATAAAACAAATCGTATAACATTTTCTGTTGAGAGTAAAGTAGTAGAATATATTTCATGGTTGTATCACATATGCAACTATATTGGTGATATAACATTTGCAGCTATATTGGTTATACAATATGTGCAGCTATATTGGTGATAGAAGAACAGTATGAATGTTAAGTGATTTGGATCAACAGGGTTGCTATTGATTAACTGGGATATAAAATTATTAATCTAGGAAGGGTTTAAGACAGATTTTGGAGATGATTTTTAAATATATTTGTGAAGCTAGTGGGGGTATTTTTTGCATTTCCAGGAAGAGAGCTTCAAATTATAGGGTCTCTATATCCATGGGGTTCCTAGATAGGCTGAGTCATACTCATTAATACAAGAAATAAGTATCTGAAAGAGACACTTATTTCTTGTATTGTGTGTGTGTGTTGTGTTGCAGTGTTCGGAACGATACACAAATAACCCGCACATAGAAGAGAGGAGCTTACGGCGACGTTTCGATCCGGCTTGGACCATTTACAAAGTCACACTAACCAGAAGTGGAGAAGGACGGCTATATATAGGCAGGAAGAGGTAGTAGTAGTAGTAGTAGTAGTAGTAGTGGTAGTAGTAGTAGTAGTGGTTGTTATTTAGAGTTGGAACACTGAGATGGAGTTCCTTCTAGATGTTCTGAATACATATGATACACAACAGTAGGTGTGAATTTTTTGTCTGTTGAGTAAATTAAAACTTTCGAAAAGCTCTGGGGTGTTGTCGTGATCCTGATTGGGTGATTATTTTAAAAGTGATTTCTGTTGGGTAACAATGGGTTTTAAGTGATTTTCTGCAGTAGATCCCCAATCAGAGATATTATAAGTGAATGGATAGATTAGACAGTAGTACAAGACGAGTTGTATTATTTTGGAACATTGTGTATTTTTGATAAAATGACGACTGTTATGGAAATTTTCTTAGATATGTGGAGGATGTGAATGTCGAATATCAGCATTGTAAAAAAAAAAGACCATACCACGGGTGGGGTTTGAACCCGTGCTCAGAGAGTCTCAAAACTCCAGACCGTCGCGTTAACCACTGGGCCAGCTAGTTTCAATAAGATTCACCCAACTAGGTATATTTCTACACCATAGGAAGGTTAGCATAGGTCTGGAGTGTTGAGACTCTCTGATCGCGGGTTCAAACCCCACCCGTGCTATGGTTTGTTTGCAATCGTGTCATTATTTATTTTCATAATGAAATGAGTATTTTTAGTTATATTTAACTGTTGGACATGTGTCTACTTCATCTAATTGTTGGTATTGTGTATCATTATTGTATATTATTATTATATTAACATGGCTCTGTATTACGACTGAAGAAATTATTCGTTAAGAAGCATTTTCTCTATATCTTGAAATATATGTAAGTGTCTTTGTCTACATATTGTCGGTGTCACCATTAATTTTACATACTGTCGGTGTCACCATTAATTTTACATACTATCTTTGTCTATATACTGTCGGTGTCACCATTAATTTTACATACTGTCTTCGTCTACATACTGTCGGTGTCACCATTAATTTTACATACTATCTTTGTCTACATACTGTCGGTGTCACCATTAATTTTTAGACAAATTACACAAATTGCAAGAGAATATATACATTCAAAAGATGAAATATTCAACCCAGCTCATCAGCAGTGAAAGTGAAGGTCAACTGAGCGTCATAGTCATCTGGTGAGGCACTGACAGGATGCTCTGAGGTGTTGATGTTCCCAGGATGATCAGGACATTCCCGAAAACATTACCTGACTAGACAGGAGCATCACACCTCACATAGGAAGAACAATGCTAATGAGTATAAGCAATATAAATATATACAATAAATTTAAACCAGCCTAGTTAATAAAGTGGTTTAGTAACCAAATGTTCTGAATTCAATTCTCGCTGGGGATAACGTATTAGTTTCTGAAACTAATTTAGCTAGTGTATGATGTGTAGCCATATTCTTAATCTATCTGCCATGGTTATTTATTAAATACTGTGAGCGGAAACCTCGCTCTGGATCCCCTTCATAAAAGAAACTTACCACTTCTACCACGTACACAAGGAAACCTTAAAAACATCAAGATGGTCGTGAAGACTTTGATTACCCTGATCCTGACATCATGTTTTCTTTCAGGATAAATTAAACACCACCTCCAGTTTTTTTTCGGCTCTAATGTTTAAAGTTAATAACGATGGTTCCTAAAGTCATAAATTTGTGCCTAACTGAGTTTAGATTTCGTAAAGCAAGTATTCTGTTTGTCCTTCTTATTTTATTCTTTATGTGCGGAGATGTATCTCTTAGTTATCTTACTGAGCAATTGTCGTGTGAAAGGTTATTTTTGGTTTCATTGGTCATTCCATTTAACTCATTATTTCTGTAATAACTGCATCTTCTTTATTCTGGTCATCAGAATTCATTCCCATATTCCTTGTTTGATAACAACACATTTAGTGGGTAGTACAACGTCAGCACCAAGTGGTCACTAACCCTAAAAGATGCAAGTAGGCAATACTTCATATCGCACTTTGTTCCATTCTCTTACCCAATTGTTGCTCATGTAATCCTTCGGATTTGTGTGTATGTGTGTGCGTGTGTGTGTGTGTGTGTGTGTGTGTGTGTGTGTGTGTGTGTGTGTGTGTGTGTGTGTGTGTGTGTGTGTGTGTGTGTGTGTGTGTGTGTGTGTGTGTGTGTGTGTGTGTGTGTGTGTGTGTGTGTGTGTGTGTTTGTGTGTGTGTGCGTGTGTGTGTGTGTTTTACGTGAAAGTAAGAGACGTGAGGCAGGAGACAGAGAGATGAGGGATGTGCTCATTTTTGGAATTTCACAAGTCTTTTGATATAGTGTTGCACAAGATACATGAATAACAGAGAAAAAACTGCTATGGATAAAGGAGCAGTTAACAGGAAAGAAACAGTGAGTGATTGTCCACTGTAAGTTATCCCTGTGTCTCCTGCTTCACTTCTCTTACCTTCTGGTAAAACTCGTCAGTTTGAGAGACAGGACTTACCATCCTTAAAGCCGTGATGGTTCTTTATGAACTCGCACCTTCCAGGCTGAGAGACTAAATCTTTCAAGCTATTTTTCAAGGATTGATGGACTGATTACATCATCTTTACCTCACCACTACTGCTTCCTACTATACATTCACTGTTTTTGGTTGGTGAAGCCTGCAACACAGACGAAACGTTTTAACAATCAAGATATCCAACTATTGCACATGTGTCTAACTTATTAAGATTTCACATTCATAGCATCAACATTGTGATCCTTCTCTATACGTTTCCCAGCACATTTATGTCTGTTATGTAATATGGTGACCAGAACTGTGCAGCATAATCTAAATGAGACCTAACCAATGATATGTAGAGTTGAAGAATAACCTGAGGACTCCTGTTATTTATTTTTCTTCATGTGAAGCCAAGAATTCTATTTGCTTTGTTGCGAACACTTATGCACTGTTGTCTGGGTTTTAAATTACTGCTAACCAGAACTCCTAAATCTTTCTCGCATTCAGAGTGATTGAGATCAACATTATTTAGTTCATAAGCACCATGATTATTTACTTTTCCAAGGTTTAGAACTTTACATTTGTCAGTATTAAACTGCATCTGTCACTTCTTCGACCACTGCATTATCCTATTCAGTTCTTCGTGTATCTCACAAGTGTCCTCGTCAGAATTAATGAGACCTCCTACTTCCTTGTCATCGGCAAACTTGGTTATGTTGCTATTTATTCAATCATCTACGTCGTTTATGTATACTGTGAACAACAAAGGGCCCAACACTGACCCCTGTGTAACACCACTTGTGATGCGTCCCCACTCTGATCTCTACCTATTTATGCAAACTCATTGCCTATCTGTCAATCACGCCTCTAACCAGTAAAAAAAATCTTTTCTCCGATGTAGGAACTCTATCATAAGCCTTATTGAAGTCCATATACACATTATCCTATTCATAACCATGATCTACCATCTCAAATACCTTCCTGAAAAATATTAGTAAATTTTAAAGGCCTTAAAAAATACTAATAAATTTATGTCTTTCAGAGTGGCTTCGAACAACCTAGGCCATTATTGATCACATCGCCATTTTCCATTGACCTGTCATTATACCATTTTGTAGTGATATGTTGAAAAGACTAGCCAAAGGTTCACTAAGTTCCACTTACATTCCTTTAAAAGCTTTGCAAACTTTTCATCAGGACCCAGAGATTTCTTACGTTTTGATCTATTAGAGAACCACGTCCCCATTTACTTTAGCTGAGCACATTTCTTTGTCAGTGTCAGTGACCTGACTTGAGCAACTTTTAAGTGAGTTAATCTTGTCCCAAGTCTTACTACAAAGTACCTGAAAGAAATTTTTGGGGTTAATCCTTGAATACTTTGAGATTAACTTCATAATCTCTTTTAGTTGTTCTTATTCCTTTTTTATCTTTTTAAGTGACTATATCGATTTCTTAAAAGCCGCTCTTCCCTTCTGATTAATCTGTTAATGCCTCTCTTTTGACTTTTGAGAAGCTTTAATCTACCTTTTATCCATTTAATGGGGCTAGACCTAGGGACAGTTGGTCCCGGAAGATGAGAAGGTACTTTTACCTCCTCCCATGGGAGACGTAAGTCTTACGACACTCCCAAGACGGGACGGGGAGCCAAGGCCGGGTCACCCTCTGGAAAAGACCCGGGCTGGGAGCGTACCGACGAGTCGAGAAGAAAGGATAATTTGGCTATAGTTATTAAGGTAATTCCATGATATATTGAAACTGGGTGATTTGTGATCATTTACCCCAAGATCATCATTAATCTCAAGATTAAATATTAGTGATTCCTTGTTGACGAGAACCAAGTCAAGCAGGTTGTTAACTCTTGTCGATTCTCTTACAAACCTTTCATGGATCGTATCATGAAAGTCGCTAGACTCAATATTTCCTGTCAAAATACTTCAGTCAGTTTGTCTAAGGTTAAAAATCTCCTCTTAACATAACCTTTCTATTTCTAGATGCCTTATGAATTTGATCCCATACAAGTTTATTACGTTCCCTGTCAAGGTTTGGTGGGGGGGGGGGCTGTAATGCACTACCAAGATTAGTTCTTCAGGTCATTCATAACTGCTTTGATGGGTGTTGAGCTAGAGCACACCACTGCCATACTGATGTGAGTTTCGTCTATAAGAACTTGGCTCTTTTAGTCGCAGCAGGACCCATGCTAACCTTCCTCTGGTGTAGAGAAGTACTCATAGTTGGCCAACAAAAAGCTGCAGTAAGAATAATCACTAAATCCCATCCCTGGCAACACACCCCCCCCACTCTTCATAGATCTAAACTTACTCCCTGTTCAGAACATCCACACTTATTACTGTGCAATCTATATCTACAAGACCTTAATTTCCAATATTAACCTTGACCTAAAACGCTTTCTTGATAGTTGTGACAGGATCCACAGGCATAACACCAGACACAAACATCTCTATGACATTCCCCGTGTTCGACTAAACATTTACAAAAATTCAATGTATTTCAAAGGACCTAAAATCTGGAACACCCTACCTGAAAACTCTAGAACTGCAGACACATTCATCACTTTCAAAACTACAGTTAGAAAATATCTTATCTCCCTGGTCCACCCCGACAACTAACTACATGATAACCACCTGGTGGTTCACAATTACACTCACTCACCCACTGACTATAAACCCAGAAATACTAATCTTAATCTTAAAATAATAAATCTTAACTAGTCATAAGTTTGCCTATGTTACTCAAATATAGACACTTTGTATTGTGCCAAAACAAAAACATTCACATTGCTAAACTCACAAATTATGATGTAGTCACTTAGCCTTAATACCATAATCTGTAAGGATTTAATGTTAAGAATTAATCTAAGAGTGCCCGAAATGCCTAGCCATGCTAGGTGTCCTAGTGGCCCCCTCTGTAATTAGTATTTTATAACATGTAAACTACACAATACCCAAAACCTGTAAACCCCACATTGTAACCCTTATATAGAATAAACTTGAATTGAAAAAAACTGAATCTTATTAGACCGACATGGTACAATAGCACTTTCCTGCTAGTTTTAGGCTTGGCTTGTCATGGATTCGAACCTCCTTTCTGTGAGTTGTTTACAATCGTGCCATTACGATTTCACAAGTCACCAAAAAAAATATAATGATAAATACACAAAAACTATAATGTTCTATGTTCCATTTAAGGATCAAAGATTCATAGATCACAGTGTTAACTAACCACTTTAACTTACCTTTACAGTAATAATCCAGCTTGTCTTCAGATCATGATCTGGCATTGTGGAGGAGTTTGGCACTGTGGGAGGAGGCTGGCGCTGTGGGGGGAGGCTGGCACTATGGGGGGAGGCTGGCGCTGTGGGGGGAGGCTGGCGCTGTGGGGGAGGCTGGCACTGTGGAGGAGGCTGGCATTGTGGGGGGAGGCTGTCACTGTGGAGGTGAGGCTGACGCTGTGGGGGAGGCTGGCGCTGTGGGAGAGGCTGGCGCTGTGGGGGAAGGCTGGCGCTATGGGGGAGGCTGGCACTGTGGGGGGAGGCTGGCATTGTGTAAGAAGCTGGCACTGTGGGGGGCTGGCACTGTAGGGTCGCATGGCACTGGTGGGGGAGGCTGACACTGTGGAGATGAGGCTGACGCTGTGGGGGGAGGCTGGCGCTCTGGGGGGAGGCTAGCATTGTGGGGGGAGGCTGGCGCTGTGGGGTAAGCTGGCATTGTGGGGGGAGGCTGGCATTGTGGAGGGAGGATGGCATTGTGGTGGGAGGCTGACACTGTGGGGGAGGCTGGCACTCTGGAGATGAGGCTGACGCTGTGGGGGGAGGCTGGTGCTGTGGGGGGAGGCTGGCGCTGTGGGGGAGGCTGGCACTGTGGGGGGAGGCTGGCGCTGTGGGGTAAGCTGGCATTGTGGGGGGAGGCTGGCATTGTGGAGGAAGGATGGCATTGTGGTGGGAGGCTGACACTGTGGGGGAGGCTGGCACTCTGGAGATGAGGCTGACGCTGTGGGGGGAGGCTGATGCTGTGGGGGGAGGCTGGCGCTGTGGGGGAGGCTGGCACTGTGGGGGGAGGCTGGCAATGTGGGGGGAGGCTGGCACTGTGGGGGCTGGCAATGTGGGGTCGGCTGGCACTATGAGGAGGCGGGCACTGTGGGGGGAAGCTAGCACTGTAGGGGAGGCTGGCACTGTGGGCTCGGCTGGCACTGTGGGGGAGGCTGGCACTATGGGGGAGGCTGGCACTGTGGGAGGAGGCTGGCACTGTGGGGGGAGGATGGCACTGTGGGGGAGGCTGCCACTGTGGGGGAGGCTGGCGGTGTGGGGGCGGCTGGCACTGTGGGGGGAGGCTGGCGCTGTGGGGGGAGGCTGGCACGGTGGGGGAGACTGGCACTGTGGGGGAGGCTGGCACTGTGGGGGGATGCTGGCACTGTGGGGGCGGCTGGCACTGGGGGCTCGGCTGGCACTGTGGGGGAGGCTGGCATTGTGGGGGAGGCTGGCACTATGGAGGGAGGCTGGCACTGTGGGGGAGGCTGGCGCTGAGGGGGGCTGGCGCTGTGGGGGAGGCTGGCGCTGTGGGGGGAGGCTGGCACTATGGGGGAGGCTGGCACTGTGGGGGAGGCTGGCACTGTGAGGGAGGCTGGCACTATGGGGGGCTGGCACTGTGGGGGGAGGCTGGCGCTGTGGGGGAGGCTGGCGCTGTGAGGAGAGGCTGGCACTATGGGGGGAGGCTGGCACTGTGGGGAGGCTGGCACTGTGGGGGAGGCTGGCACTGTGGGGAGGCTGGCACTATGGGGGGCTGGCACTGTGGGGGAGGCTGGCACTGTGGGTGAGGCTGGCATTGTGGGGAGGCTGGCACTATGGGGGGCTGGCACTGTGGGGGAGGCTGGCACTGTGGGGAGGCTGGCACTGTGGGGGAGGCTGGCACTATGGGGGGAGGCTGGCACTGTGGGGGAGGCTGGCACTGTGGGGAGGCTGGCACTATGGGGGGCTGGCACTGTGGGGGAGGCTGGCACTGTGGGGAGGCTGGCACTGTGGGGGAGGCTGGCACTGTGGGGAGGCTGGCACTGTGGGGGAGGCTGGCACTGTGGGGAGGCTGGCACTATGGGGAGCTGGCACTGTGGGGGAGGCTGGCACTGTGGGGAGGCTGGCACTGTGGGGGAGGCTGGCACTATGGGGGGAGGCTGGCACTGTGGGGAGGCTGGCACTGTGGGGGAGGCTGGCACTATGGGGGGAGGCTGGCACTATGGGGGGCTGGCGCTGTGGGGGAGGCTGGCACTATGGGGGGCTGGCACTGTGGGGGAGGCTGGCACTATGGGGGGCTGGCACTGTGGGGGAGGCTGGCACTGTGGGGAGGCTGGCACTGTGGGGGAGGCTGGCACTATGGGGGGAGGCTGGCACTGTGGGGAGGCTGGCACTGTGGGGGAGGCTGGCACTATGGGGGGAGGCTGGCACTATGGGGGGCTGGCACTGTGGGGGAGGCTGGCACTATGGGGGGCTGGCACTGTGGGGGAGGCTGGCACTATGGGGGGCTGGCACTGTGGGGGAGGCTGGCACTGTGGGGTGGCTGGCACTGTGGGGGAGGCTGGCACTGTGGGGGAGGCTGGCACTATGGGGGAGGCTGGCACTGTGGGGGAGGCTGGCACTGTGGGGAGGCGGGCACTGGGGGGGAGGCTGGCACTTGGGGGGAGGCTGGCACTGGGGGGGAGGCTGGCACTGTGGGGAGGCTGGCACTGTGGGGGAGGCTGGCACTGTGGGGGAGGCTGGCACTGTGGGGGAGGCTGGCACTATGGGGGGAGGCTGGCACTGTGGGGGAGGCTGACACTGTGGGGGAGGCTGGCACTATGGGGGGAGGCTGGCACTGTGGAGGAGGCTGGCACTGTGGGGGAGGCTGGCACTGTGGGGGAGGCTTGCACTATGGGGGGAGGCTGGCACTGTGGGGGAGGCTGGCACTGTGGGGGAGGCTGGCACTGTGGGGGAGGCTGGCACTATGGGGGGAGGCTGGCACTGTGGGGGAGTCTGGCACTATGGGGGGAGGCTGGCACTGTGGGGGAGGCTGGCACTATGGGGGGAGGCTGGCACTGTGGGGGAGGCTGGCACTGTGGGGGAGGCTGGCACTGTGGGGGAGGCTGGCACTATGGGGGAGGCTGGCACTATGGGGGGAGGCTGGCACTGTGGGGGAAGGTTGGCACTGCTGACAAGAGCACATCACTCACCAACAGTGTGTTCCAACCAGTCAAGTGCCATTTCCTGTTTGATAGAAAAAATATGCGCAAATATACACTCAACTCCAGATATTTAACAGTTTTTCAGCCGATATCTTTTACTGGATTAAAAATTTTGACTCATATTTGTTTGGGGAACTTAAAGTTACCAACTACGTACTCCTGTGTGTAAACACGAATTCATAGCCTCTCTGAGTTGTTATATTGGTGAAAACGTTCTTCCGTATGCGTAACATTTACCTGAGTCTGGTAAAGTAACTGTCTTCATTAGTCAGTCTAATAACCAGGTCAGATGGCTGTATATTGCTATATTTTATGTGAGAATTTTACATTAATATTTTCCCTTACATGATACATCTAGATAAAAGGAAGGAGTTTTGGGTTGTTCCAAAGTACCACACGAGTAGTATTGTTATAGGTAACAAAGTGTTGGTAAAGATGGAGATTAAACATTCACTAATTTGTGTTTGTGTATGTGCGTTATTTACTTCTATGCCGTCAAACAACACCTCTCTGTTTGAACACAAGATGTTTGTTTTATTGACTGTTGGATCGTTAATGGTAAGTATCATATGATCATCCCATCCATTATTAAGGGAAATCTTATCTTACCGTCACAAGAATATTGTCATTAACTCTTCATTTAGCACAAATCAAATAGCTACTTCTCTCTTTAACTACAAATCAAGTAGGAACAAATCATACATGCACTCCTGTGCCCAACCTCAAATCAAGCAAGTACTGAACTGTTGTATATAATGAAAGAGGTTTTAAAAATGCTCTATAAACAGTGTCAGCCCTTAAATGAAGGCGAATTGAACGGTCAGTGGGACATGTACTGAACGTGTACACTGGTCGAGAGAGCTGTGTGACGTCACTAGTCGAGCAGTGGCTGGGAAGATGTGCTGGAACAAGTAAGTTAGTAAGTTTATTCAGGTATACACAAATACAGTTACATAGATTATCATACATAACAGCATATGTGTAAAGAACCTAGGATAACCCCCAAAAAAGTTAGACAGAGTGACTTATGGCTGTTTTTGGTAAAATTAAGTTGGCGCTAGCGTTGGGCCAGCACTGGTATTTATGTGGGATCTGTGTAAGTTGTGCAGAGTGTGAAAATAATTGATTTTTACCAGCAGGCTGGAAGCCGACATTGAAGTATGGCGATCTACAGACGCCATTAATGTTATATTCTCCCATAACCGAACTATGACTTTTGGGTTTGGCCCTGGTTTTAATTGTAATAATAATAATAATAATAATAATAATAATAATAATAATAATATGGCCTAACTTTGAGCAACATGTAAAGGCCTACTGATGTATGGTATTTTTGCAATGGTGTTGCATATTGTTTTTGTATAAGTAGTGACCATTTATTTAACATTTTCTGTTGTTAGGAAACATGGAGGCTTAGAAAAAGTTTTTATCCCCCCGAACCTGCATGTTTAAGTTGAATTTTAATGAAATCATAAAAGAATTTGCAAAAGTTGAATGCAAAAAAATTACTAGAAAATATATTTCCTGATAGTTATCCAATTTTCAGTGTTGATGTTAACTGGGAGACTTATTTTATTTTAATTTTTATTGACAAATTATGTCCGAAACACACAAAACAAAATGATTTTCATAGAGCATTGTAGAGAAATTCCGAACCAAAATTAAGAAATATTAAAAACTCGCATTTTTATAGCATTTTCCATTTTCATTTCTTCAGTGAACTTTTAAACAATGTAAGACTTAATGTCCACCCAACCCACTTACTGTGTTGTTGATGATTTACCAGGTACATGTGTCCAGGTTCATGTGTCCAGGTTCATGTGTCCAGGTTCATGTGTCCAGGTTCATGTGTCCAGGTTCATGTGTCCAGGTACATGTGTCCAGGTTCATGTGTCCAGGTTCATGTGTCCAGGTTCATGTGTCCAGGTACATGTGTCCAGGTTCATGTGTCCAGGTACATGTGTCCAGGTTCATGTGTCCAGGTTCATGTGTCCAGGTTCATGTGTCCAGGTTCATGTGTCCAGGTTCATGTGTCCAGGAGTCCATCTGTGTCCCCTCAGATATTCTCCCTTCCCCACTTCCTATCCTACACTTCCCATCCTACACCCTGCATCTAAGTCTTCCCCAGGTTCATGTGTCCAGGAGTCCATCTGTGTCCCCTCAGATATTCTCCATTCCCCACTTCCTATCCTACACTTCCTATCCTACATTTCGTATCCTACAGTTCCCATCCTACACCCAGTAATCCTGCATCTAAGTCTTCCCCAGGTTCATGTGTCCAGGAGTCCATCTGTGTCCCCTCAGATATTTTCCATTCCCCACTTCCTATCCTACACTTCCTATACTACATTTCGTATCCTACACTTCCCATCCTACACCCAGTAATCCTGCATCTAAGTCTTCCCCAGGTTCATGTGTCCAGGAGTCCATCTGTGTCCCCTCAGATATTCTCCATTCCCCACTTCCTATCCTACACTTCCTATCCTACATTTCGTATCCTACACTTCCCATCCTACACCCAGTAATCCTGCATCTAAATCTTCCCCAGGTTCATGTGTCCAGGAGTCCATCTGTGTCCCCTCAGATATTCTCCCTTCCCCACTTCCTATCCTACGCTTCGTATCCTACACTTCCCATCCTACACCCAGTAATCCTGCATCTAAGTCTTCCCCAGGTTCATGTGTCCAGGAGTCCATCTGTGTCCCCTCAGATATTCTCCATTCCTCACTTCCTATCCTACACTTCCTATCCTACACTTCCTATCCTAAACTTCCTATCCTACACTTCGCATCCTACACTTCCAATCCTACACCAAGTAATCCTGCATCTAAGTCTTCCCCAGGTTCATGTGTCCAGGAGTCCATCTGTGTCCCCTCAGATGTTCTCCCTTCCCCACTTCCCATCCTACACTTCCTATCCTACACTTCCTATCCTACACTTCCTATCCTAAACTTCCTATCTTACACTTCGTATCCTACACTTCCCATCCTACACCCAGTAATCCTGCATCTAAGTTTTCCCCAGGTACATGTGTCCAGGAGTCCATCTGTGTCCCCTCAGATATTCTCCCTTCTCCACTTCCTATCCTACACTTCCTATCCTACACTTTGTATCCTACACTTCCCATCCTACACCCAGTGATCCTGCATCTAAGTCTTCCCCAGGTTCATGTGTCCAGGAGTCCATCTGTGTCCCCTCAGATGTTCTCCCTTCCCCACTTCCTATCCTGCACTACGTATCCTACACTTCCTATCCTACACCCAGTAATCCTGCATCTAAGTCTTCCCCAGGTTCATGTGTCCTGGAATCCCTCTGTGTCCCCTCAGATATTCTCCCTTCTCCATTTCCTATCCTACACTTCCTATCCTACACTTTGTATCCTACACTTCCCATCCTACACCCAGTGATCCTGCATCTAAGTCTTCCCCAGGTTCATGTGTCCAGGAGTCAATCTGTGTCCCCTCAGATATCCTACACTTCGTATCCTACACTTCCCATCCTACACCCAGTAATCCTGCATCTAAGTCTTCCCTAGGTTCATGTGTCCAGGATTCCATCTGTGTCCCCTCAGATGTTCTCCATTCCCCACTTCCTATCCTACACTTCCTATCCTACACTTGCATCTATCCCTAGGTTCAATCCAGGAGTCCATCTGTATCCTACACTTCGTATCCTACACTTCCCATCCTACACCCAGTTTTCATGTATCTAAGTGTTCCCCAGGTTCATGTGTCCAGGAGTGCATCTGTGTCCCCTCAGATATTCTCCCTTCCCCACTTCCTATCCTACACTTCCAATCCTACACTTCCTATCCTACACCCAGTTTTCATGTATCTATCCCCAGGTTCATGTGTCCAAGTCCTTCTGTTCATCTATCTTACACTTCGTATCCTACACTTCCCATCCTACACCCAGTTTTCTTGCATCTAAGTTTTCCCCAGGTACATGTGTCCAGGAGTCCATCTGTGTCCCCTCAGATTTTCTCCCTTCCCCACTTCCTATCCTACACTATTCACTTTGTATCCTACACTTCCCATCCTACACCCAGTGATCCTGTATCTAAGTGTTCCCCAGGTTCATGTGTCCAGGAGTCCATCTGTGTCCCCTCAGATATTCTCCCTTCCCCACTATCTACGTATCCTACACTTCCTATCCTACACCCAGTAATCCTGCATCTAAGTCTTCCCCAGGTTCATGTGTCCAGGAGTCCATCTGTGTCCCCTCAGATATTCTCCCTTCTCCACTTCCTATCCTACACTTTGTATCCTACACTTCCCATCCTACACCCAGTGTTCCTGCATCTAAGTCTTCCCCAGGTTCATGTGTCCAGGAGTCCATCTGTGTCCCCTCAGAAGTTCTCCCTTCCCCACTTCCTATCCTACACTTCGTATCCTACACTTCCCATCCTACACCCAGTAATCCTGCATCTAAGTCTTCCCTAGGTTCATGTGTCCAGGAGTCCATCTATGTCCCCTCAGATATTCTCCATTCCCCACTTCCTATCCTACACTTCCTATCCTAAACTTCCTATCATACACTTTGTATCCTACACTTCCCATCCTACACCCAGTAATCCTGCATCTAAGTCTTCCCCAGGTTCATGTGTCCAGGAGTCCATCTGTGTCCCCTCAGATATTCTCCCTTCCCCACTTCCTATCCTGCTCTTCGTATCCTACAGTTCCCATCCTACACCCAGTAATCCTGCATCTAAGTCTTCCCCAGGTTCACGTGTCCAGAAGTCCATCTGTGTCCCCTCAGATATTCTCCCTTCTTGCATCTAAGTCCTATCTTTCAATCAGTAATCTCAACTCTTATTTCTAAGCTTTCCCCTGGAATTCACCCGTGGGCCCCCTGATGTCTTCTTTTCCCTTGAAGTTCCCCCCCACAGGTCAGCAGTCCCACCCCAGGTCCGTGGTTCCAGGTATTCACCCTTCACCACTTCCCTGAGGTCAGCAAGTCCCACCCCAGGTCCGTGGATCCAGGTATTAACCCTTCACCACTTCCCTGAGGTCAGCAAGTCCCACCCCAGGTCCGTGGATCCAGGTATTAACCCTTCACCACTTCCCTGAGGTCAGCAAGTCCCACCCCAGGTCCGTGGTTCCAGGTATTCACCCTTCACCACTTCCCTGAGGTCAGCAGTCCCACCCCAGGTCCGTGGTTCCAGGTATTCACCCTTCACCACTTCCCTGAGGTCAGCAAGTCCCACCCCAGGTCCGTGGATCCAGGTATTCACCCTTTACCACTTCCCTGAGGTCAGCAAGTCCCACCCCAGGTCCGTGGATCCAGGTATTAACCCTTCACCACTTCCCTGAGGTCAGCAGTCCCACCTCAGGTCCGTGGTTCCAGGTATTCACCCTTCACCACTTCCCTGAGGTCAGCAGTCCCACCCCAGGTCCGTGGTTCCAGGTATTCACCCTTCACCACTTCCCTGAGGTCAGCAAGTCCCACCCCAGGTCCGTGGATTCAGGTATTCATCCTTCACCACTTCCCTGAGGTCAGCAAGTCCCACCCCAGGTCCGTGGTTCCAGGTATTCACCCTTTACCACTTCCCTGAGGTCAGCAAGTCCCACCCCAGGTCCGTTGTTCCAGGTATTCACCCTTTACCACTTCCCTGAGGTCACCAAGTCCCACCCCAGGTCCGTGGTTCCAGGTATTCACCCTTTACCACTTCCCTGAGGTCAGCAAGTCCCACCCCAGGTCCGTGGTTCCAGGTATTCACCCTTCACCACTTCCCTGAGGTCAGCAAGTCCCACCCCAGGTCCGTGGTTCCAGGTATTCACCCTTCACCACTTCCCAAAGGTCAGCAAGTCCCACCCCAGGTCCGTGGATTCAGGTATTCACCCTTCACCACTTCCCTAAGGTCAGCAAGTCCCACCCCAGGTCCGTGGATTCAGGTATTCACCCTTCACCACTTCCCTGAGGTCAGCAAGTCCCACCCCAGGTTCGTGGTTCTAGGTATTCACCTTTCACCACTTCCCTAAGGTCAGCAAGTCCCACCCCAGGTCCGTGGTTCTAGGTATTCACCCTTCACCACTTCCCTGAAGTCAGCAAGTCCCACCCCAGGTCCGTGGATTCAGGTATTCACCCTTCACCACTTCCCTAAGGTCAGCAAGTCCCACCCCAGGTCCGTGGTTCTAGGTATTCACCCTTCACCACTTCCCTAAGGTCAGCAAGTCCCACCCCAGGTCCGTGGTTCTAGGTATTCACCCTTCACCACTTCCCTAAGGTCAGCAAGTCCCAACCCAGGTCCGTGGTTCTAGGTATTCACCCTTCACCACTTCCCTGAGGTCAGCAAGTCCCACCCCAGGTCCGTCGATTCAGGTATTCACCCTTCACCGCTTCCCTGAGGTCAGCAAGTCCCACCCCAGGTCCGTGGATCCAGGTATTCACCCTTCACCACTTCCCTGAGGTCAGCAGTTTTAACCAGCCTTGAAGTACTGTCCATATATGATATTACTACACAAGTGTATTAATATCAGTATACGAAGGTAGATGTTATTACAGAGGAGGACCCGCAGATAATCTGCGCTCTGTAATAACATCCTCCTGGACAGACTCGAACGTCGACTACCTGAGACATCTCTATCACAGTTCGTCCACCAAGAACTGGCCACTAGTGAAAATCTGGAACATATATTTATATTTAATATTGTACCTATGTCAGTTATTAGCTTGGTCAATTATTTAGTTGTGCAAGTCTGTTTGTGAACGTTTTTACGTGCGTACATCAGTGTCGGTGTCTCAACCTTTGTGTTTCCTGCATTATATCTGTAATTATTTGTTATCATGTATCTTTTTTTTCCTTGCATAATACACAAAGGTTCATAAGCGAGCACTCTTCTATACACTCAATTCTGTATTTCCAAATACACATCCTACACACATGACACATACAGACACATGAATAAAGCAAAACACACACACACACACACACACACACACACACACACACACACACACACACACACACACACACACTCACACACACACACACACACACACACACACACACACACACACACACTCACACACACACACACACACACACACACACACTCACACACACACACACACACACACACACACACACACACACACACACACACACACACACACACACACACACACACACACACACACACACATTAGGAGGAAGACAACAGTCAAGGACCAGGTGATAAGGCTGAGGAAAGAAGGTGGAGAACTCACAAGAAACGATCAAGAGGTATGTGAGGAGCTCAACATGAGATTTAAGGAAGTATTTACAGTAGAGACAGGAAGGACTCTGGGGGGACAGACCAGATGGGGACACCAGCAAGGAATACACAAACAAGTGTTGGACGACATACATACAGATGAGGAGGAGGTGAAGAAACTGCTAAGGGACATCAATACCTCAAAGGCAATGGGACCGGACAACATCTCTCCATGGGTCCTTAGAGAGGGAGCAGATATGTTGTGCGTACCACTTACCACAATCTTCAACACATCCCTGGAAACTGGGCAACTACCTGAGGTATGGAAGACGGCAAATGTAGTTCCCATTTTCAAAAAAGGAGACAGAAAAGAGGCACCAAACTATAGACCTCTGTCATTGACATGTATAGTATGCAAAATTATGGAGAAGATTATCAGGAGGAGAGTGGTGGAGCACCTGGAACGGAACAGGAGTATAAATGCCAACCAGCACGGATTCACGGAAGGCAAATCCTGTGTCACAAACCTTCTGGAGTTTTATGATAAAATAACAGAAGTAAGACAAGAGAGAGAGGGGTGGGTTGATTGCATCTTCTTGGACTGCAAGAAGGCCTTTGACACAGTTCCTCACAAGAGATTAGTGCAGA
The DNA here is from genome assembly GCF_038502225.1 of Cherax quadricarinatus. Classification (NCBI taxonomy): domain Eukaryota; kingdom Metazoa; phylum Arthropoda; class Malacostraca; order Decapoda; family Parastacidae; genus Cherax; species Cherax quadricarinatus. The sequence goes on from NW_027195715.1 coordinate 114,353, forward strand.
AGCTAGAGCATCAGGCGCATATAACAGGAAGGGCACTGCAATGGATCAGAGAATACCTGACAGGGAGGCAACAACGAGTCATGGTACGTAATGATGTATCACAGTGGGCACCTGTGACGAGCGTGGTCCCACAGGGGTCGGTCCTAGGACCAGTGCTATTTTTGGTATATGTGAACGACATGACGGAAGGGTTAGACTCAGAAGTGTCCCTGTTTGCAGATGATGTGAAGTTAATGAGGAGAATTAAATCTGATGAGGACCAGGCAGGACTTCAAAGAGACCTGGACAGACTGGACACCTGGTCCAGCAAATGGCTTCTCGAATTTAATCCTGCCAAATGCAAAGTCATGAAGATAGGGGAAGGGCACAGAAGACCACAGACAGAGTATAGGCTAGGTGACCAAAGACTGCAAACCTCACTCAAGGAGAAAGATCTTGGGGTGAGTATAACACCGAGCATGTCTCCGGAAGCACACATCAATCAGATAACTGCTGCAGCATATGGGCGCCTGGCAAACCTGAGAACAGCATTCCGATACCTTAGTAAGGAATCATTCAAGACACTGTACACCGTGTATGTCAGGCCCATACTGGAGTATGCAGCACCTGTTTGGAACCCGCACTTGATAAAGCACGTCAAGAAACTAGAGAAAGTACAAAGGTTTGCAACAATGTTAGTTCCAGAGCTAAGGGGAATGTCCTATGAAGAAAGATTAAGGGAAATCGGCCTGACGACACTGGAGGACAGGAGGGTCAGGGGAGACATGATAACGACATATAAAATACTGCGTGGAATAGACAAGGTGGACAAGGACAGGATGTTCCAGGGAGGGGACACAGAAACAAGAGGCCACAATTGGAAGTTGAAGACACAAATGAGTCAGAGAGATAGTAGGAAGTATTTCTTCAGTCATAGAGTTGTAAGGCAGTGGAATAGCCTAGAAAATGACGTAGTGGAGGCAGGAACCATACACAGTTTTAAGACGAGGTTTGATAAAGCTCATGGAGCGGGGAGAGAGAGGGCCTAGTAGCAACCGGTGAAGAGGCTGGGCCAGGAGCTAGGACTCGACCCCTGCAACCACAAATAGGTGAGTACACACACTCACACACACACACACACACACACACTCACACACACACACACACACACACACACTCACACACACACACACACACACACACACACACACACACACACACACACACACACACACACACACACACACACACACACACACTCACACACACACACACACACACACACACACTCACACACACACACACATATACACACACACACACACACACACACACACACACACACACACACACACACACACACTCACACACACACACACACACACTCACACACACACACACACACACACACACACACACACACACACACACACACACACACACACACACACACACACACACACACTGTTGCAACCCCTGAATGGGTTACAATGATTATTATGTATATATAATGTATATTACCTTTTCATTTAATTTTATATTGCTTATATTTGCGATAATAGTTAAATCGTAAATGTATGACTTTATATTATTATTTGACTGTTATATTCTTATTTGACTTATGTTGTTGGGATGTATATAAAATGTGCTCAGTTAGTCTTGATTGTCAAACTACTGTAATTATCGCTTGTCGCTCGTTATACTGCCGGCTTCTGAGCTGCAGTTGTCCACGTAGCTATCACGTGATCGAGGGGGGGGTGTCCTCACCTCTCGTGAAGTAGTCAGTCTGCTGGAGACTCGCTTGCTGGTTGGACAGATTGTCTGTCTCATTATTCTTGTTAGTTCTGTAGAACTTTGTTCACAGAATATTGTATAGACTTAGTGATTTTCGACGTTGTACTGAGGTTGTGTGTCACATTGACACTCTGAACATCTCAGGTCCCGAGCTATAGCTTCTGACCTAATTTTGTACTGGTTCCTGTGTATTGTCACAGTCACAGTTTTCTTATGCTGAACGTAGATTCAGTATTATGGGAGTTTTGTAACTTTAGTGGAGGATCTGCAGATGGTCCCTACTTAGTGTCGTTATATTATCTCCTTGTTCCTGATTCTGTGTCGCAGTCGCTTGATATTGCATTGCTATTGGGCTTAGCATTCTTTGTTGTTCAAGCAGACTGTTCGGGTTGCCAGTCGGTCAAGAAGTTAGTTTTTTTGAGGACTTTGTCAGTCACTTGTTTAAGTCTTATTCGAGTCTTGAGACATAGCTAACTACTTAAGAGCACTTACACGCATACACACACTTGTACATATTTGTAATATCTTATTAAATGTTAATGTACCAGACGGTACTTAAGAATTATAAATGTGATATGTGCTTTCAGCACAATAATATTGAACTCGAGAGATTGATTTTATTTTGATTGCTGTGATTTAATTTACTTTGATAATATACCTCTAGACTTAATAAATTTATTAAATTTTAATTTCTCTAGTTAGTAGCCTACCAGTTGTAATCCTAAAGCACTATTGAACCATACTAAATTTTAATGGATAATTGGACAAGGATACTGACTACTTGTTACGAAAACCCAGTAACAGGCTGGATGCTAGAAGGGCAGTCCTTTCTAGTATTCACTGGAGATCTCTAAGCTTTTAGAATCGCGTTTTTTGTAACAAATGGGGGCCTGTCCGGGAGGCTCTTGATCCAAGGTGTTGGAGAAAGTGTCCGGGATGCTCTTGATCCAAGGTGTTGGAGAAACTGTCCGGGATGCTCTTGATCCAAGGTGTTGGAGAAATTGTCTAGTTTGACATACTAGTACTTCTATGATCAAACACTTTGAGTATTTTCCTAATCTGAAGACTTTGAGTTTAGTCTTGTACAACATACCAGGTGGATGTATGTACCTGACTGAGTCTCTTGATCCAAGGAGATGGAAATACTGTTAATGAGTTCTAGCTCTAAGACAACCAACACTAAAATTCCTATCAAGATTATAGTTTCCCATAATCACTCTCTCGTAGTACAATTATTTTTGTGATGTATGCCAACGTGAAACAGTGTGTTGGCGAGTAGCCAAATATCTCGGTGTGACGTATAACAGGAATTACACCGCAGAAACTGTCAGAGCATTAATTAAAGATATATTGTTTCCTGCTCATACAGAGATGTCTGATTATGATTCAGATTCAGAAAGCCTAGTGTCACAATTAGGAAGTATGGCTCTATTTGAAGTTGATGAAAGAGCAACTAGAGCAGAAGTGAGCCTAGTGTCTGAGCCTAGTGTAGCTCAGTTCTCGCTCACGCCACCTTCCTTCACTGACACTATAGTACAGAGTATAGCTGGTAATATGACACAGCCTAATACTAGTACAGTGTATACTACACCTGTATTTACTTAGCCTAGACCAGATCTAGACACTCTAGAGACGGCTGGACCAAGTGTCCGACCTAAGGACCGTCCAGACCATGTTAATTTCCCTACTCCTCCATTACCCACTGGTCCTATCCCTCAGGAACAGTTTGAGAGGTTGGAACGCCTCATTATGTTGCAGACTGCACAAATAGAGGCACAGAGGAAATTGAACGAAGAAGATTTCCAAAGAGAAAATGTTCGTCTGTTAAGACAACAGACTGATATATCACAGGACACATTTAATGTGCAGAAAGCTGCACCTATGGTTCCTAAGTTTTTTGAAAGTGACTTAGACACATATTTTGATGTGTTTGAGAACCAGGCACGTGCTATGAACTGGCCACGTAAGCACTGGGCAACATTGCTGCATACAGCGTTGACGGGAAGAGCTCAAACGTGTTCTGCAGCCTTACCATTTGCCAAGTACATTAGTTATGACGCTGTCAAACAAACTATTCTAGAGACATATAACTTGTTACCTGTAAGTTATCAAAGAGCATTTCGTACGTTACAACGACGACAAGATCAAACTTGTGTAGAGTTTGCTCGTGAGAAAAAAGTTGCATTTGAGAGGTGGTGTAGAGCTGCTAAATGTAACAACTACAACAGCCTTGTTCAGTTGTTACTACATGAAGAGTTTAACAACTGTATGCCTGCTGACATACAAGAATATCTGATCGATCATACTACCTCAGATATTCTGGAAACTGCAGCATTAGCAGACAATTACGAAATTTCTCACAAACTTGTATGTACTAAAACACAAAGAAACAAGGTAACTAAAAATTGTCCTAGAAGTTGGCAACCAAAATCAGCTGCTCATTGCCGGCCTGATGTACCTGCTACTGTAACTTCTCATACCTTTACCAGGAAAACTCACAATCCTGAATCTGTCTCTGTGGCTAGACAGAAATCTGATATCGAGAAGAAGAAAGTTAAATGTACCTATTGTAACAGAAAAGGACATACTAGAGAGTATTGCTATAAGTTAGAAAGAGATACGAGATACAGTCGTGCGGCTGGCGCCCCCACTCAAGTCGTATCCTCTTCCGAGCAACAAAGGCACCAAAATCCTAGCAATTCCTCTTATCCTACTGTTTTAGATAATGTTACTCAGGATAGATGACTAGCGTCAGAAAGTGTATCTGCCGAAAAGATTCGTTCAGCGATGAGTCCTTACTTTTCGAGAGATAAAATAGGATTTGACGAATCACATCTAACTGAGATAATTTCTTTCAGAGACACTGGCAGTTATCTCACGTTATTAAGAGAAGATGTACTGCCCATAACTGACGATACCTATTGCAAGATAGATGTATTGTTAGAAGCCTATGGAGGGGCTGTTATAAAAGTGCCTCTGCACAAAGTTTATATTGAAACAAGCTATTATACTGGTTATATTTCAGTGGGTATATCCAGTGGTGTATTTCCCATCAGGTCAGTGGACTTGTTGATAGGGAACGATATCCTTCATGCTGGTATATGTAAAGAACCACTTGTGATTGATAATAACACTGATGATAATTATGCCATTGAAGCTTGTAGAGAGAAACCTATTTTATTTCCTCTCAGTGCAATTACTAGAGCTATGTCAAAGATACAACAACCATCCTTGTCTCCTGTTGAGTTAGTGGATGACAATGATTTGGGGTTGAATATGTTGTTTAGTGACGCTCTGCGCCCAGGATCATTAACACTGACTCCCCCCGGTCATCAACCTAGTCAAGACACAACTGACGTTAAATTTCTTACTCATGATGATTTAATCAAGGATCAGTTTGTTGATCAGTCACTGGAAAGACTGAGAGATATAGCAGTTACTGAGAGTGAAGCAAAGGATCTCGATAATTGTTACTATTATAGTAACGGTGTACTGATGGAGAAAACTACATGTAAGTTTTCAGCTGATAGTGTTTCCAACACAGTTAAGCATCTAGCAGTGTTACCAGTTACATTTCGTGAACAAGCCATTGATTTTGCTCACAATAGTCCCATAGGAGGACATTTGGGTGTCAAGAAGACACTCGGTAAACTGGCAAAACATTTTACTTGGCCAAAGACGAAGGAAACAGTAGCTGATCATGTGCGACATTGCCACGTGTGTCAAGTGACAGGCAAGCCAGCGCACTCGCCTCCACCTACACCTCTCACTATGTTCATTAGTACCAAAGTTCAGTTCACCTGGACTAGAGATTGTTCAGACTCGTTCAAAAGGTTGAAGCATCTGCTTTCCTCTGCTCCTGTGTTGAAGAGTCCTAATTTCAATCTTTCCATCTTTTTACATATAGATGCGAGTTGTTATGCAGTGGGTGCTGTGCTGCTCCAACAGTCAACATCCACTGATATTCTCCATCCTATATGTTACTATTAATCTAAGCTTAAACGACACCAGAAAAATTATGCCACTATTGAGAAAGAGGCTCTAGCTCTTGTGGTGTCCTTGGAACATTTTGACGTGTATTTGGGCACTTCCCCATTTAAAATTAACGTTTTTTCAGACCACAATCCTCTCACTTATATTAATACCATGAAAAGTAAAAATGCTAGGATCATGAGGTGGGCACTCAGAATCCAACCTTATTCTATTAGTATAAAACACATAAGTGGTCATTGTAATGTAATTGCTGACGCTCTGTCTCGTCCTTAATAATTATCAGTTACATTAAATTAACGTAATTTTATGCCCAAATACCTTTTGTTACTTGCTATGTCAAATTCAGTAAAGTAACTTAATCCCTCCAGCCCATATTAACTATATATACTCATGTCATGTCTAATTATTATATTTATATATTCACAGTAATGTTGTGTGAGGAGGAGACAAGCTGAGTGTTGAGTGAGTAGTGTGGTGCGGGTGATGTACTGCGTGACGCAACACTGTCCTGCCGCAGACCCCCCCCTCACTACACACCTTAAGCTGTTTCATACTCAGATGTTCATACTGCCTAGCATTCCACAACCACTACTTAAGAGTGGAATGCAGTCTCCTCTACTATGATCTAGCCTCAACGTGCCCTCCTTGTCAGCGCTATCCTGTTTCTACACTGATGTACATAACCACGAGTATACAGAGATACGATACTGTGTACTGCCCTAGTACCTAGGGGCATATCCTAGTGACGGACGCTGTGAAATTGTAGAGGTGCTTGGCACAAGATAGACTCTGATTAATGTTTAATTTTTATATTGATAATATTGATATGAGTAATCAGAAATAATGTGAAAAACAACATGCAACTCCTAGTGCGACCCTCTGTCGTGTTGGGGGGGGGTAGTGTTGCAACCCCTGAATGGGTTACAATGATTATTATGTATATATAATGTATATTATCTTTTCATTTAATTTTATATTGCTTATATTTGCGATAATAGCTAAATCGTAAATGTATGACTTTATATTATTATTTGACTGTTATATTCTTATTTGACTTATGTTGTTGGGATGTATATAAAATGTGCTCAGTTAGTCTTGATTGTCAAACTACTGTAATTATCGCTTGTCGCTCGTTATACTCCCGGCTTCTGAGCTGCAGTTGTCCACGTAGCTATCACGTGATCGAGGGGGGGGTGTCCTCACCTCTCGTGAAGTAGTCAGTCTGCTGGAGACTCGCTTGCTGGTTGGACAGATTGTCTGTCTCATTATTCTTGTTAGTTCTGTAGAACTTTGTTCACAGAATATTGTATAGACTTAGTGATTTTCGACGTTGTACTGAGGTTGTGTGTCACATTGACACTCTGAACATCTCAGGTCCCGAGCTATAGCTTCTGACCTAATTTTGTACTGGTTCCTGTGTATTGTCACAGTCACAGTTTTCCTATGCTGAACGTAGATTCAGTATTATGGGAGTTTTGTAACTTTAGTGGAGGATCTGCAGATGGTCCCTACTTAGTGTCGTTATATTATCTCCTTGTTCCTGATTCTGTGTCGCAGTCGCTTGATATTGCATTGCTATTGGGCTTAGCATTCTTTGTTGTTCAAGCAGACTGTTCGGGTTGCCAGTCGGTCAAGAAGTTAGTTTATTTGAGGACTTTGTCAGTCACTTGTTTAAGTCTTATTCGAGTCTTGAGACATAGCTAACTACTTAAGAGCACTTACACGCATACACACACTTGTACATATTTGTAATATCTTATTAAATGTTAATGTACCAGACGGTACTTAAGAATTATAAATGTGATATGTGCTTTCAGCACAATAATATTGAACTCGAGAGATTGATTTTATTTTGATTGCTGTGATTTAATTTACTTTGATAATATACCTCTAGACTTAATAAATTTATTAAATTTTAATTTCTCTAGTTAGTAGCCTACCAGTTGTAATCCTAAAGCACTATTGAACCATACTAAATTTTAATGGATAATTGGACAAGGATACTGACTACTTGTTACGAAAACCCAGTAACAGGCTGGATGCTAGAAGGGCAGTCCTTTCTAGTATTCACTGGAGATCTCTAAACTTTTAGAATCGCGTTTTTTGTAACACACACACACACACACACACACACACACACACACACACACACACACACACACACTCAGGAGACAGTGACGGGTAACCACACACCTTCAGCAGCGAGTGATGGGTCACCACACACCTTCAGGAGACAGCGACAGGTCACCACACACCTTCAGGAAAGTGTGACGGGTCAGCATACACCTTCAGGAGCTAGTGACGGGTCACTACACACCTTCAGGAGCCAGTGAGGGGTCACTACACACGTTCAGGAGACAGTGACAGGTCACCACATACCTTCAGGAGACAGTGACGGGTTACCACACACCTTCAGCAGACAGTGACGGGTCACCACACATCTTCAGAAGAGAGTGACGGGTCACTACTCACCTTCAGGAGACAGTGACGGGTCACCACACACCTTCAGGAGAAAGTGACGGGTCACCACACACCTTCAGGAAAGAGTGACGGGTTACTACACACCTTCAGGAGAGTGTGACGGGTCAGCACACACCTTCACGAGAGAGTGACGGGTCACCACACACCTTCAGGAACCAGTGACCTGTCACCACACCCCTTCAGGAGACAGTGACCGGTCACCACACACCTTCGGGAGACAGTGACGGGTCGCCACACACCTTTAGCAGCCAGTGACGGGTCACCACACATCTTCAGCAGACAGTGACGGGTCACTACACACCTTCAGCAGCCAGTGACGGGTCACCACACACCTTCAGGAGACAGTGACAGGTCACCACACACCTTCAGGAGCCAATGACGGGTCACTACACACGTTCAGGAGACAGTGACATGTCACCACATACCTTCAGGAGACAGTGACGGGTCACCACACACCTTCAGCAGCCAGTGACGGGTCACCACACACCTTCAGCAGACAGTGACGCGTCACCACATACCTCCAGCAGACAGTGACGGGTCACCACACACCTTCAGTAGACAGTGACGGGTCACCACATACCTCCAGCAGACAGTGACGGGTCACCACACACCTTCAGTAGACAGTGACGGGTCACCACACACCTTCAGCAGACGGTGACGGGTCACCACACGCCTTCAGCAGACAGTGACGGGTCACCACACGCCTTCAGCAGACAGTGACGGGTCACCCACACACCTTCATCAGATAGTGACGGGTCACCACACACCTTCATCAGACAGTGACAGGTCACCACATACTTCCAGCAGACAGTGACGGGTCACCCACACACCTTCATCAGATAGTGACGGGTCACCACACACCTTCAGCAGACAGTGACGGGTCACCACATACCTCCAGCAGACAGTGACGGGTCACCCACACACCATCAGACAGTGACGGGTCACCACATACCTCCAGCAGACAGTGACGGGTCACCACACACCTTCAGCAGACAGTGACGGGTCACCACATACCTCCAGCAGACAGTGACGGGTCACCCACACACCTTCATCAGACAGTGACGGGTCACCACATACCTCCAGCAGACAGTGACGGGTCACCACACACCTTCAGCAGACAGTGACGGGTCACCACATACCTCCAGCAGACAGTGACGGGTCACCCACACACCTTCATCAGATAGTGACGGGTCACCACATACCTCCAGCAGACAGTGACGGGTCACCCCACACACCTTCATCAGACAGTGACGGGTCACCACATACCTCCAGCAGACAGTGACGGGTCACCACACACCTTCAGCAGACAGTGACGGGTCACCACATACCTCCAGCAGACAGTGACGGGTCACCCACACACCTTCATCAGATAGTGACGGGTCACCACATACCTCCAGCAGACAGTGACGGGTCACCCACACATCTTCATCAGATAGTGACGGGTCACCATCTGGAAAAGACTGGTGTTATGAGGTAGTTCCTGGTAATTACATTATCATCGTTATCACCAAACGTTCTCGTGTTACTAGTTAATGATCCAAGTCCCACTGAAAAGTCCTCATAAGTCCGGGTTATTAAGTATGTATGATTTTTAAATGTATTCATGTATTTATGAATATTTGAGCATCTGTATATATGTGAATACGCAGATATATGAATAAGTAAGTTCACTACCAAGACCAAGATTATTGTCTACTGTGATGAACACGTGCAAGAACAACATCAATGTTCACTGTAATGGATGAACACATACAAGAACAACATTAATGTTCACTGTGATGAATGAACACGTACAAGAACAACATGAATGTTCACTACGATGAAAGAACATGTTTACATTAATAATCAGTGTTATATATGATCAACACTGACGTGACCGACATGAACACCACTGGTGTTTCTCCGACGTGACCGACATGAACACCACTGGTGTTTCTCTGACGTGACCGACATGAACACCACTGGAGTTTCTCTGGACAATAATAATCAGTGTTGTACATGAAAAATGTTAACATGAACAACACTGACATGAACAACACTGACATAAACAACACAGACATGAACAATAGTGGTGTTTTCCTCGACAATAATAATCAGTGTTGTCTATGAACAACACTGACATAAACAACACTGGCTTGAACAACACTGACATAAACAACACTGGCTTGAACAACACTGACATAAACAACACTGGCTTGAACAACACTGACATAAACACTGACATAACACTGACATAAACACTGACATAAACACTGACATGAACACTGACATAAACACTGACATAAACAATGGCATAAATAACACTGGTATAAAAGTTAACTCTGGTGAGTGGAAAACAACAATTCCTACAAAAACTTAAGTCAATTAATTACGTAATAAAACTGTTTTTACAGCGGATCATTCACAGCTCCTGGACCCACTTCATAACCTTTTTACCGTTTTTTTTATTTCTGGTATACAGAGACGGATCATATCCATTCTTGAAGCTGTGTATATTGTTTGCCTCCAGCACCACCACTTGACCTAGTACAGTCCACTTACCACCACCACTTGACCTAGTACAGTTCACTTACCACCACCACTTGACCTAGTACAGTCCACTTACCACCACCACTTGACCTAGTACAGTCCACTTATCACCACCACTTGACCTAGTACAGTCCACTTACCACCACCACTTGACCTAGTACAGTCCACTTATCACAACCACTTGACCTAGTACAGTCCACTTACCACCACCACCTGACCTAGTACAGTTCACTTACCACCACCACTTGACCTAGTACAGTCCACTTACCACCACCACTTGACCTAGTACAGTCCACTTATCACCACCACTTGACCTAGTACAGTCCACTTACCACCACCACTTGACCTAGTACAGTCCACTTACCACAACCACTTGACCTAGTACAGTCCACTTACCACCACCACTTGACCTAGTACAGTTCACTTACCACCACCACTTGACCTAGTACAGTCCACTTACCACCACCACTTGACCTAGTACAGTCCACTTATCACCACCACTTGACCTAGTACAGTCCACTTACCACCACCACTTGACCTAGTACAGTCCACTTACCACAACCACTTGACCTAGTACAGTCCACTTACCACCACCACTTGACCTATTACAGTCCACTTACCACCACCACTTGACCTAGTACAGTCCACTTACCACCACCACTTGACCTAGTACAGTCCACTTACCACCACCACTTGACCTAGTACAGTCCACTTACCACCACCACTTGACCTAGTACAGCCCACTTACCACCACAGTACCACCACAGGTGACAGTACACAGGTGACACAGTACACTGGTGATAAAGTACACAGGTGACACAGTACACAGGTGACACGGTACGCAGGTGACACAGTACACAGGTGACACAGTACACAGGTAACACAGTACACAGGTGACACAGTACACAGATGACACAGTACACAGGTGACACAGTACACAGGTGACACAGTACACAGGTGACACAGTACACAGGTGACACAGTACACAGGTGGCAGAATACACTGGTGATAAAGTACACAGGTGACACAGTATACAGGTGACACAGTACACAGGTGACACAGTACACAGGTGGCACAGTACACAGGTGACACAGTACACAGGTGACAGTACACAGGTGACACAGTACACAGGTGACACAGTACACAGGTGACACAGTATACAGGTGACACAGAGTGATCAGCCTTCCAGAATCTCGATCGAATTATTCTGGGCAATGTAGGTAAGAGATGTGATGTCCGTTATGGAGTATGCAGAACCAGCATATAACCCGCACCTCTACGAACATGTTAACGTATTAGAGAATGTACAGAGAAAGTGCGGTGCTTGTTCCAGAGTTAAGAGTTATGATCTTCGAGGAGACATTAACAGAATGTAGAAGATCCAGGAGACACATATAGTTTTTTGTTTCTTAATTTTAAATATATAATTCTTTCTCTCTCTTTGTTTCTGTAGTTTTCTGTGGAACAATATCACGACCATCCAACTCTAGTTTGTCCAGCACAGCGAATTTTCTGTTGGTCACCATTTTATTAGCAGTGGGTTTCAAGCTGCTGTGCTTGGTGCCGTTCCTCACTTCTTGGAATGTATTAGTCGTTGTATTTGAGGTTTGTGAGGTTTCTATTCATCAAGTACTGTTTTTCTGTGGACGAAAGAGAACACAGCCATGGAATGACTATGGTCACCCTCTACTGTGTTCGCTCATATAAATTATCCATCATTAATTTATTAGAGGAAGCATCTGCACCGATTATATCTGTGATGTGACAAAAAGAAACAAAATTCTCTTTCCCACCAGGAAGAAACTTAAAAAATAAGTCACTGAAAGGATAATCTCGAGTGGTGACGTGTACTTAGCTCAGTGGTGACGTGTACTTAGCTCAGTGGTGACGTGTACTTAGCTCTGTGAAGACCTGTTTGTGTGCTCTTGAGTGGTGACCTGTACTTTGAGTGCTGACCTGTACTTAACTCTGTGAAGAAGTGTCTTGTTTGCTCCCGTGGACTGAACCAAGATGCCCTCCATCGAGCAACTTTACCAGCAACTTAAGGAAGAATTGAAGGCAGCGAAGATGGAGATACGGCGATTGACCGAGGAAAACAAGAAGATTCGTAGTAGTCCTCCTGTTTCGAGTCCTCAGGTCAAGAAGGGATCGTGGTCAGTGGCTGGACAGCAGGGGACGACGAAGTTGACGATCAAGAAGACGAATGGAAAGCCAGAAACGATGAAGAAGAAAGAGACTGCTGTGGAAACTCCCGTGGAAACCTCCAACGCATTCTCGGTGCTACCCGACGAATGTGAGTCTACTACTGGGATCGTCACGACGAACGACAAGGAAGGTAAGAATATTGTTGTTGTTGGGGATAGCCAGGTTAGATACATGGATAGGGCATTCTGCTTGAAGGACAGGAGTAGGAGACAAAGGGTATGCTTTCCTGGGGCTGGGATGGAGGACATTGTTAGCCGGCTTGACAACATCATGAACGGTAATGGGATCAATCCTATTATTTGCCTCAGTGCTGGAGGCAATGATGTAGGCAAGCGTAGAAGTGAGGATTTAGTTAGAAAGTTCAGGACAGCTATAGACATGATTAGGAAGAAGGGGGGGCGCCCTGTTATATGTGGCATTTTGCCAAGAAGAGGTGTTGGTAATGAATGGTTGTCCAGAGCAATTGGTATTAATTGTTGGCTGGATAAACACTGTAAGGATAATGCAGTACCATTCATTGACAACTGGGACAACTTCTATGGCCGAAATGACATGTATGCCAGGGATGGGGTTCACTTATCCAGGGCAGGTGTGGGTTTTCTTGCTAACTCAGTTGAGGGGGTTGTTAGGACTTTAAACTAGGATTAGTTAGAGGTATGGGTTTAGAAATGATTAATAATGAGTATGGATATATTGACTTATGCTCTGATATTAAGAATCTTAATAGTAACTGTCATGGAGTAACTCTGGGTATTGATAATTTCAGAAATTGTGTAAAAACAAAGATGAATAGGAAAAATGTGCAGAAGAAAAAACATATGATGGTATTTTATGCTAACAGTCGAAGTGCAAGAAATAAAATTAATGAACTACGTTTGGTAGCATGTGCTGGGAACTTTGATATCATTGCATTAACTGAAACGTGGTATGATTTAAAGAGTCGGGATATGACTGCTGAGTGTAATATTCAGGGATTTAAGTTATTCAATGTGGATAGATGTAATGGGAAGGGGGGAGGAGTTGCATTGTATGTTCGAGAAAATATTAATTGTTGCATAAAAAAAGGTATAAAAATAGATGGAGCAGTAACAGAGTCTGTTTGGGTAGAGTTCGTGGAGGGTCAAGAAAAACTAATTCTAGGTGTAATATACCGACCTCCAGGCTTGGATCACGATAGAGGGAGACTTCTTTGGGACGAAATTGTTAGGGCTTCTGGACACAGTAACGTAGTCATAGTAGGGGACTTTAACTTTAGCCAAATTGACTGGAATTCTTTGACAGGTAATCTAGAGTCCAGTGACTTCATGGAAACAGTTCAGGACTGTTTTCTGAAACAGAGTGTAACTGAACCTACCAGGGGTAATAATTTGCTAGACCTAGTCTTGTCAAATAAGGAAACACTAGTGAATAATCTGGAGATCACTGAAGAGCTTGGCGCAAGTGATCACAAATCCATCACCTTTAGCATTAATTGGGAATGCAAGAATAATGATAATACAGTAAAAATCCCCGATTTTCGTTCTGCCGATTATAATGGACTTAGGGAACATCTGTCTAATCTTGATTGGGGATATCTAGCTAATGATTTTATTGACGATAATCATACTTATGAATATGAAGGGATCTGCTTTTATGATTGTTTTCTTAATAATGTACACAGTGCCCAGAGTATATACATTCCCCAGAGAGAAATTAGGTCTAATAATAACGATCCCAAATGGGTTAACAGGAGGTTAAAGCATCTATTAGGGGAGAAAAGGGGAATTTATAGGCGCATTAGAAGAGGAGAGGTTAACCTTACTGACCAATATGTTCAGCTTAAAAGAGAAGTAAAAAAGGCGATTAGAAAGGCTAAACGTGACTATGAAATTAGAGTCGCTAATGAATCAAAGACTAATCCAAAGGGGTTCTTTCAAGTGTATAGGACGAAGGTGAAGGAAAAAGTAGGACCTCTGAAATCTGGGAATGGACAGCTGACGGATAATGAACTGGAAATGTGTTCCTTATTTAATGACTATTTTTTGTCAGTTTTTACACAGGAAGATGTAAATGAGATTCCAATAATTAACAATTATTTAGTTCCTGATGAATTTAAGTTAACTAATATTACTGTCACGAGGGACATGGTTATTAAACAGATAGACAAACTGAAACAAAATAAGTCCCCGGGACCCGATGAGTTGTTTTCAAGGGTACTTAAGGAATGCAAGATGGAGCTTAGTCAGCCATTAACGAGTGTATTCAATGCGTCCATCCTTACCAGTGTTGTGCCAGAGATGTGGAAGATGGCTAATGTGGTTCCTATATTCAAATCAGGGGATAAGTCCACTCCTTCAAATTACCGTCCAATAAGCCTGACATCTATAGTGGGCAAGTTATTAGAATCAATTATAGCTGACATTATCAGAAGTCACCTTGAAGAGCATAACTTGATAAATGAATCTCAGCATGGATTCACGAGAGGTCGTTCCTGCCTGACAAACTTACTGACGTTCTTCAATAGAACATTTGAGGCAGTTGACAGTGATAAGGAATATGATATTGTTTATTTGGATTTTAGTAAAGCCTTCGACAGAGTACCTCACAAGAGACTCTTAAGAAAAGTGGCAGCTCATGGTATAGGAGGTAAAGTTCTAGCATGGATTGAGGCATGGCTTACCAATAGAAAGCAGAGAGTTACCATTAATGGAGTGAAATCTGAATGGGGATTAGTCACTAGTGGCGTTCCACAAGGATCAGTTTTAGGGCCTCTCTTGTTCATAATTTACATTAATGACCTTGATGAAGGGATTACTAGTGACATGAGTAAGTTTGCTGATGATACAAAGATAGGCCGTATAATTCACTCTGAGGAGGATATCAATGAACTCCAGGACGATTTGAACAAATTAATGTCTTGGTCAGAGAAATGGCAGATGAAGTTTAATGTGGATAAGTGTAAGGTACTTGCCCTTGGTAATGAAAATAACCCTCGAAGCTATAATCTAGGTGAAGTAGAGCTTGGTCATACAGAATGTGAAAAAGACTTGGGAGTCATGGTAAGCAGAAATCTAAAGCCAAGACAGCAGTGCCTCAGTGTGCGCAACAAGGCCAACAGATTACTTGGATTTATCTCAAGAAGTATAAGTAACAGAAGTCCAAAAGTTATTTTACAGCTCTATACATCACTAGTGAGGCCTCATTTAGATTATGCTGCTCAGTTTTGGTCCCCTTACTACAGGATGGACATAGACTCATTAGAGAACATACAGAGAAGAATGACTAAAATGATTTACTGTGTAAGGAACCTCCCGTATGAAGATAGACTTAAAGCCTTAAATCTCCACTCTCTGGAGAGGCGTAGAATGAGGGGAGATATCATTGAAGTGTATAAGTGGATGACGGGCATAAACAAGGGAGACATTAATAAAGTACTTAGGGTGTCGAACCAGGTAAGAACCAGGAATAATGGATTTAAGTTGGATAAATTTAGATTTAGAAAGGACATAGGTAAGTACTGGTTTTCTAACAGAGTTGTAGATGCGTGGAACAGTCTTCCCAGTGGGGTGATAGAGGCTAGGACCTTAGGTAGCTTTAAGAAGAGACTGGACAAATATATGAGCGGGAGGGGCTGGGTTTGATTGGTGTTGGGGGGTGCAGGAGTTGTTTCTTGAGTAGCTTTAGGTAGATGTCGTTTTGATAAGGACCTGCCTCGTATGGGCCAGTAGGCCTTCTGCAGTGTTCCTACATTCTTATGTTCTTATGTTCTTGAAAAACACATAATATCAGTACTTCCTTCTTTGTGGCATACATCTCTGCAACATAGTGCACTACAACATTCAGTGTTGCAGTATGCATTCAGTAGTACATTGATACATCACAGTACATAACAACAGTATGGGAGACAGTAGCACACAGTCGTACTGGCCAGGTTGTGGCAACACACAGTCGTACTGGCCAGGTTGTGACAACACACAGTCGTACTGGCCAGGTTGTGGCAACACAGTCGTACTGGCCAGGTTGTGGCAACACACAGTCGTACTGGCCAGGTTGTGGCAACACAGTCGTACTGGTGAGGTTGTGGCAACACAGTCGTACTTTCCAGGTTGTGGCAGCACACAGTCGTACTGGCCAGGTTGTGGCAACACACAGCCGTACTGGCCAGGTTGTGGCAACACACAGTCGTACTGGCCAGGTTGTGGCGTCGTACTGGCCAGGTTGTGGCATCGTACTGGCCAGGTTGTGGCGTCGTACTGGCCAGGTTGTGGCGTCATACTGGCTAGGTTGTGGCTTCATACTGGCCAGGTTGTGGCGTCATACTGGCCAGGTTGTGGCAGCCACCACCAAAATTATTATTGTCAAGAGATCGAATCATCCAAGTTGACAGTTTTTATTTTCATTACCGAAAGTTTTTGTTTTGCATCTGTGATGGTGATTTTTTTTATGTTATAAGAACATAAGAACATAAGAACGAAGGAACACTGCAGAAGGCCTACTGGCCCATGCGAGGCAGGTCCAAGTCTCCTACCGGCTTAAGCCAATGCACCCAACCTAGTCAGGTCAGGTCACATTGACTTAAGGGAGGAACACGGCAACCGACCTGGTAGCACAAGCTATCAGGTCTAACTCACACCCACCCACATCTACTCATGTATTTATCCAACCTATTTTTAAAGCTACACAACGTTCTGGCCTCTATAACGGTACTTGGGAGTTTGTTCCACTCATCCACAACTCTATTACCAAACCAGTACTTTCCTATATCCTTCCTGAATCTGAATTTTTCCAACTTAAAACCATTGCTGCGAGTCCTGTCTAGGCTAGATATTTTCAGCACACTATTTACATCCCCTTTATTTATTCCTGTCTTCCATTTATACACCTCAATCATATCCCCCCTAATTCTACGTCTTTCTAGAGAGTGCAGTTTCAGGGCCCTTAGTCTATCCTCATAGGGAAGGTTTCTGATACATGGGATCAACTTTGTCATCCTCCTTTGTACATTTTCCAGAGAATTTATATCCATTCTGTAATACGGTGACCAAAACTGTGCAGCATAATCTAAATGAGGCCTAACCAAGGATGTATAGAGTTGAAGAACAACCTGAGGACTTCTATTATTTATGCTTCTTGATATGAAGCCAAGGATTCTATTAGCTTTATTGCGAACACTTATGCACTGTTGTCTTGGTTTCAGATTACTGCTAACCAGATCTCCTAAATCTTTTTCGCAATCCGTAATATTAAGATCTACATTATTTAGTTTATATGTGGCATGGTTATTGTCCTGTCCAACATTTAGAACTTTGCATTTGTCTATATTAAACTGCATCTGCCACTTCTCCGACCACTGCATCAGTCTATTCAAATCTTCCTGGAGTGCTCGAATGTCCTCGTCAGAATGAATTCGAGGGCCTATTTTGGTGTCATCGGCAAACTTGCCGATGTCGCTCTTTATGCCCTCATCTATGTCGTTTATGTAGATTGTGAACAGCAGGGGGCCCAACACTGACCCCTGTGGAACACCGCTCGTGACACTTCCCCACTCTGATTTCTCCCCATTTATGCAAACTCTCTGCTGCCTATTTGTCAACCATGCCTCTATCCAGGAAAAAATTTCTCCTCCTATTCCATGTGCCTTAATTTTCCTCAATAGTCTCTGATGTGGGACCCTGTCAAAAGCCTTACTGAAGTCCATATACACAATATCATATTCATTACCATGATCTACCTCCTCAAATACCTTAGTGAAAAAAGTTAATAAATTCGTAAGGCAGGAACGCCCCTTTGTAAAACCATGCTGAGATTCGTTGATTAATTTATGCTTTTCAAGGTGACTACGAACTGCCTCGGCAATTATTGATTCCATAAATTTTCCCACTATGGAGGTTAGAGAAGTGTTTGTATGAGAACTGACAGAGTTATTTAATAATTAATTCTACTTAAACAAAGTGTTATATAAGAATATCTTCTTTATCATAACCACAAGTCTCTCAAGTTAGTCACTTCTTCACATATTTACATATTTTACCACATTATTTCATCAAAATATTATAACCCTCATTGTACTTTCTTAAGAAAATTTAAATAATATAATAAAAAAATTTCTAACTTCTCTTATACAATTTATATAATATTAAATTTAATTAAACAATGGCGAGGGAGAGTGTAGATATGTCTATGATAACGTGTACACATGTATGTATATATGTGTGTTGGTAGTAGTGTGTTTGTAGTGATGTATATGTGTACACATACATGTGTATGTGTTCACATACATGTGTATGTGTACATATGTATGTGTAGATAAAAATGAAAAGTAAACGTCAGGAAAACCTGTATGATCTACATAATAATTCACAGAAAAGAAGAGCACAGTTCTGTTAACATAAGAACACAAGAACGAAGGAACACTGCAGAAGGCCTACTGGCCCATATGAGGCAGGTCCAAGTCTCCTACCGGCTAAAGCCAATGCACCCAACCTAGTCAGGTCAGGTCACATTGACTTAAGGGAGGAACACGGCAACCGACCTGGTAGCACAAGCTAGTCAGGTCCAACTCACACCCACCCACATCCACTCATGTATTTATCCAACCTATTTTTAAAGCTACACAACGTTCTGGCCTCTATAACTGTTGTACAGCTGTCAGCCTGGCAGACTCTGCTGTCAGCCTGGCTGACTCTGCTGTCAGCATAGAGACTGCTGACAATACCAGGTAAAGTTTGTCAGAATTATGATTACTGAAGTGATGATAAAGATAATATTGATAACATAGAAGAGTGACAGTTGAGAAAGTGAAGGTAATCTGTGGATCATGTGTAAACACTGAAATACTGAACTTAACAACACTTATATAAAGCAAAGTTGCGCTTGGGTGTATTTATATTAGTGAAAAAGATATATGAGAGATGTTAGTAGAGTTGTGATAGCTGAAGTGTTGAATTAAGTTACAATATGCAAGAAAGATGGTAAATATTTACCCAAAAAAATGGGTCTTAAATAAATGTGCTGTTAAAGACATGCAATGTCACTGTCAAAAGACAATATCTATCTATCTATTTATCTATCTATCTATCTATCTATCTATCTATCTATCTATCTATCTATCTATCTATCTATCTATCTATCTATGTGTGTGTGTGTGTGTGTGTGTGTGTGTGTGTGTGTGTGTGTGTGTGTGTGTGTGTGTGTGTGTGTGTGTGTGTGTGTGTGTGTGTGTGTGTGTGTGTGTGTGTGTGTGTGTGTGTGTGTGTGTGTGTGTGTGTGTGTGTATGTGTGTGTGTGTGTGCGTGTGTGTGTGTGTGTGTATGTGTGTGTGTGTGTGCGTGTGTGTGTGTGTGTGTATGTGTGTGTGTGTATGTGTGTGTGTGTGAGGCAAGCCATCATGTAGACCAGAACTTTATTAACATACTGTGTTAAAACTCTGTAAACACATTTTACATGTGTGTACATGTATGTATATATACGCGACGGGCGCGACGGGCTGGAGTTTTGAGACTCTATGACCGCGGGTTCAATCCCGGCCGGGGGTATGGTTTATATATACAAACATTTGCGACCTTCAAATTCATTTATGAAACACGAAAAACAGAAGTTTTTTTAAATTTGTTTCAGTTTTCATGGAGGAGATTTAGAGCGTCTCACTTGACACTCATACATACACAATAACATGTACACGTGACATTCATACACGTTATAAGCATTCATACATAATATGTACACATGACAATCATCAACACACAGCATGTACACATGACAATCATCAACACACAAGCACACATGGCACACATACACAATAACAGGTGTATTTAATGTGCACATAATAACATGTACACATGACACGACTGTGACACTAGTGTCACAAAGAATGTTGTCAAAATAATGTAAACCAACATTCTTTGTCTTATATATTCTGAATATTGAAGCAAATAAACATTTTCTTATTTCCTTTACATTGTCTCTACTACAATGTTTAATAATGTGGACGAGTACATGTATGTCTATGAGAATGTATACACATGTATGTGTACATAAGTGTTCTTGGGATGGGATTTCGAGCGACATGTGTGTGTGTATGTATGTATGTATGATCTCATACATATTACAGTGACAGGAGATAATTGTGTACATTGTTGTGTACGTATTTGTAGTACATGGGATTGTGTGTGATTTTTTTATGTATGCAAGTGTATGTATAATGATGTATGAGTAAGGTTAGTATGTTTAAACGTATAAATGTTTGTGAAAATACTCATGTATGTGTATGCAAACAATTTCTGCGCTTGTTAGCTTTTGAGTGCCAAATGCAAAAGACGGATAAATAAATAAAAGTGAAAACAGTGTAATATTAAAAACAGTTATGATGGTGGTGGACATATTAACCAACACTTGGGTATTTATCTGCAATAATAAAACACTCACAAAAACTTTTAAAGTTTAATACGTAAAAAAAATCTTGTTCTTCGTATAAATTCATACTGTAACATAAAAGGATTTCCAAAATTTATGTTAATTAGCCTCTTCTGGGTGGCGGAACTGTGAGGCAGCTTGGTGGCGTCTAGCTGACCTACGGTCCAGACTGTCTTGGTGGATGTAATTACTGGACGCAGTTTTCTGTGTGTGTCACCTCCAGTAATTCCACCCACCTGGACAGTCTCTACCGTAGACCAGCTAGACAAGACCAAGTTTCCATGCAGCGAGGTCACTGAAGGTGGCAACCGCTGACTCTGGGGAAGTGGGGAAGGGAGTCCACCTGAGGTGACACTAGTGGACTCCTGGAGACACTGATCCGGGGAAGGCACCACCGACCTTAGGTAACTGGGGAAGGGGAGACATCTGGGAGCGAACGGATGGATTCCTGGATACATGAACCTGGGCAAGTCAGTTGAGGCTGACTTTGGGTGAGTGGGGAAGGGAAAATATCCGGCGGTAGACGAAAGGATTCCTGGATACATGAGCCTGGGGAAGGCAAGAATACCGCTGACTTTGGGGAAGTGGGGAAGGGAGTCCACCTGAGGTGACATAAGTGGACTCCTGGAGACACTGATCCGTGGAAGGCACCGCCGACCTTAGGTAAGTGGGGAAGGGGAGACATCCGGGAGCGAACGGATGGATTCCTGGATACATGAACTTGGGGAAGGTTGTTGTTGAGGCTGACCTTGGGTAAGTGGGGAAGGGGAGACATCCGGGAGCGAACGGATAGATTCCTGGATACATGAACCTGGGCAAGGCCAGAATACATGCAGTTGAGGCTGACCTTGGGTGAGTGGGGAAGGGAAGATATCCGGCGGTAGACGGAAGGATTCCTGGATATATGAACCTGGGGACGGCAAGAATACCGCTGACTTTGGGGAAGTGGGGAAGGGAGTCCACATGAGGTGACATAAGTGGACTCCTGGAGACACTGATCCGTGGAAGGCACCGCCGACCTTAGGTAAGTGGGGAAGGGGAGACATCCGGGAGCGAACGGATGAATTCCTGGACACATGAACCTGGGGAAGGCGAGGGGGGGGGACCTTAAAGATGAACCACTGGCCTCCACGTGGCAAGGTCTGGTAACACTGGCCTCCACGTGGCAAGGTCTGGTAACACTGGCCTCCACGTGGCAAGGTCTGGTAACACTGGCCTCCACGTGGCAAGGTCTGGTAACACTGGCCTCCACGTGGCAAGGTCTGGTAACACTGGCCTCCACGTGGCAAGGTCTGGTAACACTGGCCTCCACGTGGCAAGGTCTGGTAACACTGGCCTCCACGTGGCAAGGTATGGTAACACTGGCCTCCACGTGGCAAGGTCTGGTAACACTGGCCTCCACGTGGCAAGGTCTGGTAACACTGGCCTCCACGTGGCAAGGTCTGGTAACACTGGCCTCCACGTGGCAAGGTCTGGTAACACTGGCCTCCACGTGGCAAGGTCTGGTAACACTGGCCTCCACGTGACAAGGTCTGGTAACACTGGCCTCCACGTGGCAAGGTCTGGTAACACTGGCCTTCACGTGGCAAGGTCTGGTAACACTGGCCTTCACGTGGCAAGGTCTGGTAACACTGGCCTTCACGTGGCAAGGTCTGGTAACACTGGCCTCCACGTGGCAAGGTCTGGTAACACTGGCCTCCACGTGGCAAGGTCTGGTAACACTGGCCTCCACGTGGCAAGGTCTGGTAACACTGGCCTTCACGTGGCAAGGTCTGGTAACACTGGCCTCCACGTGGCAAGGTCTGGTAACACTGGCCTCCACGTGGCAAGGTCTGGTAACACTGGCCTCCACGTGGCAAGGTCTGGTAACACTGGCCTTCACGTGGCAAGGTCTGGTAACACTGGCCTCCACGTGGCAAGGTCTGGTAACACTGGCCTCCGCGTGGCAAGGTCTGGTAACACTGGCCTCCACGTGGCAAGGTCTGGTAACACTGGCCTCCACGTGGCAAGGTCTGGTAACACTGGCCTTCACGTGGCAAGGTCTGGTAACACTGGCCTCCACGTGGCAAGGTCTGGTAACACTGGCCTTCACGTGGCAAGGTCTGGTAACACTGGCCTCCACGTGGCAAGGTCTGGTAACACTGGCCTCCACGTGGCAAGGTCTGGTAACACTGGCCTTCACGTGGCAAGGACTGGTAACACTGGCCTCCACGTGGCAAGGTCTGGTAACACTGGCCTCCACGTGGCAAGGTCTGGTAACACTGGCCTCCACGTGGCAAGGTCTGGTAACACTGGCCTCCACGTGGCAAGGTCTGGTAACACTGGCCTTCACGTGGCAAGGTCTGGTAACACTGGCCTCCACGTGGCAAGGTCTGGTAACACTGGCCTTCACGTGGCAAGGTCTGGTAACACTGGCCTCCACGTGGCAAGGTCTGGTAACACTGGCCTTCACGTGGCAAGGTCTGGTAACACTGGCCTTCACGTGGCAAGGTCTGGTAACACTGGCCTCCACGTGGCAAGGTCTGGTAACACTGGCCTCCACGTGGCAAGGTCTGGTAACACTGGCCTCCACGTGGCAAGGTCTGGTAACACTGGCCTTCACGTGGCAAGGTCTGGTAACACTGGCCTCCACGTGGCAAGGTCTGGTAACACTGGCCTTCACGTGGCAAGGTCTGGTAACACTGGCCTCCACGTGGCAAGGTCTGGTAACACTGGCCTCCACGTGGCAAGGTCTGGTAACACTGGCCTTCACGTGGCAAGGTCTGGTAACACTGGCCTCCACGTGGCAAGGTCTGGTAACACTGGCCTTCACGTGGCAAGGTCTGGTAACACTGGCCTCCACGTGGCAAGGTCTGGTAACACTGGCCTCCACGTGGCAAGGTCTGGTAACACTGGCCTTCACGTGGCAAGGACTGGTAACACTGGCCTCCACGTGGCAAGGTCTGGTAACACTGGCCTCCACGTGGCAAGGTCTGGTAACACTGGCCTCCACGTGGCAAGGTCTGGTAACACTGGCCTCCACGTGGCAAGGTCTGGTAACACTGGCCTTCACGTGGCAAGGTCTGGTAACACTGGCCTCCACGTGGCAAGGTCTGGTAACACTGGCCTTCACGTGGCAAGGTCTGGTAACACTGGCCTCCACGTGGCAAGGTCTGGTAACACTGGCCTTCACGTGGCAAGGTCTGGTAACACTGGCCTCCACGTGGCAAGGTCTGGTAACACTGACCTCCACGTGGCAAGGTCTGGTAACACTGGCCTTCACGTGGCAAGGTCTGGTAACACTGGCCTCCACGTGGCAAGGTCTGGTAACACTGGCCTTCACGTGGCAAGGTCTGGTAACACTGGCCTTCACGTGGCAAGGTCTGGTAACACTGGCCTCCACGTGGCAAGGTCTGGTAACACTGGCCTCCACGTGGCAAGGTCTGGTAACACTGGCCTTCACGTGGCAAGGTCTGGTAACACTGGCCTCCACGTGGCAAGGTCTGGTAACACTGGCCTTCACGTGGCAAGGTCTGGTAACACTGGCCTTCACGTGGCAAGGTCTGGTAACACTGGCCTCCACGTGGCAAGGTCTGGTAACACTGGCCTCCACGTGGCAAGGTCTGGTAACACTGGCCTTCACGTGGCAAGGTCTGGTAACACTGGCCTCCACGTGGCAAGGTCTGGTAACACTGGCCTTCACGTGGCAAGGTCTGGTAACACTGGCCTCCACGTGGCAAGGTCTGGTAACACTGGCCTCCACGTGGCAAGGTCTGGTAACACTGGCCTTCACGTGGCAAGGTCTGGTAACACTGGCCTCCACGTGGCAAGGTCTGGTAACACTGGCCTTCACGTGGCAAGGTCTGGTAACACTGGCCTTCACGTGGCAAGGTCTGGTAACACTGGCCTCCACGTGGCAAGGTCTGGTAACACTGGCCTCCACGTGGCAAGGTCTGGTAACACTGGCCTTCACGTGGCAAGGTCTGGTAACACTGGCCTCCACGTGGCAAGGTCTGGTAACACTGGCCTTCACGTGGCAAGGTCTGGTAACACTGGCCTCCACGTGGCAAGGTCTGGTAACACTGACCTCCACGTGGCAAGGTCTGGTAACACTGGCCTCCACGTGGCAAGGTCTGGTAACACTGGCCTCCACGTGGCAAGGTCTGGTAACACTGGCCTCCACGTTGCAAGGTCTGGTAACACTGGCCTCCACGTGGCAAGGTCTGGTAACACTGGCCTTCACGTGGCAAGGTCTGGTAACACTGGCCTCCACGTGGCAAGGTCTGGTAACACTGGCCTCCACGTGGCAAGGTCTGGTAACACTGGCCTTCACGTGGCAAGGTCTGGTAACACTGGCCTCCACGTGGCAAGGTCTGGTAACACTGGCCTTCACGTGGCAAGGTCTGGTAACACTGGCCTCCACGTGGCAAGGTCTGGTAACACTGGCCTCCACGTGGCAAGGTCTGGTAACACTGGCCTCCACGTGGCAAGGTCTGGTAACACTGGCCTCCACGTGGCAAGGTCTGGTAACACTGAGATAACTCTGAGGCTGACAGTGGTCGCAAATATATTATAATTCATTATAATTTATTATTATCATTTTTTTTTTAAATTCATGATTTGATAATTTGGATTTAGAAGCGTCAACCAGTCTCCCTGACAGTAGTCAAGGTGGTGTTATTCCCACTCCAGCCTCCCTGACAGTAGTCACGGTGGTGTTATTCCCACTCCAGCCTCCCTGACAGTAGTCAAGGTGGTGTTATTCCCATTCCAGCCTCCATGACAGTAGTCACGGTGGTGTTATTCCCACTCCAGCCTCCCTGACAGTAGTCAAGGTGGTGTTATTCCCACTCCAGCCTCCCTGACAGTAGTCACGGTGGTGTTATTCCCACTCCAGCCTCCCTGACAGTAGTCACGGTGGTGTTATTCCCACTCCAGCCTCCCTGACAGTAGTCACGGTGGTGTTATTCCCACTCCAGCCTGCCTGACAGTAGTCACGGTGGTGTTATTCCCACTCCAGCCTCCCTGACAGTAGTCACGGTGGTGTTATTCCCACTCCAGCCTGCCTGACAGTAGCCACGGTGGTGTTATTCCCACTGCAGCCTCCCTGACAGTAGTCACGGTGGTGTTATTCCCACTCCAGCCTGCCTGACAGTAGCCACGGTGGTGTTATTCCCACTCCAGCCTCCCTGACAGTAGCCACGGTGGTGTTATTCCCACTCCAGCCTCCCTGACAGTAGCCACGGTGGTGTTATTCCCACTCCAGCCTCCCTGACAGTAGCCACGGTGGTGTTATTCCCACTCCAGCCTCCCTGACAGTAGTCACGGTGGTGTTATTCCCACTCCAGCCTCCCTGACAGTAGCCACGGTGGTGTTATTAACACTCCAGCCTCCCTGACAGTAGCCACGGTGGTGTTATTCCCACTCCAGCCTCCCTGACAGTAGTCACGGTGGTGTTATTCCCACTCCAGCCTCCCTGACAGTAGCCACGGTGGTGTTATTCCCACTCCAGCCTCTCTGACAGTAGTCACGGTGGTGTTATTCCCACTCCAGCTTCCCTGACAGTAGTCACGGTGGTGTTATTCCCACTCCAGCCTCCCTGACAGTAGTCACTGTGGGGTTATTCCCACTCCAGCCTCCCTGGCAGTAGTCACGGTGGTGTTATTCCCACTCCAGCCTCCCTGACAGTAGCAACGGTGGTGTTATTCCCACTCCAGCCTCCCTGACAGTAGTCACGGTGGTGTTATTCCCACTCCAGCCTCAATGACAGTAGTCACGGTGGTGTTATTCCCACTCCAGCCTCCCTGACAGTAGTCACGGTGGTGTTATTCCCACTCCAGCCTCCCTGACAGTAGCCACGGTGGTGTTATTCCCACTCCAGCCTGCCTGACAGTAGTCACGGTGGTGTTATTCCCACTCCAGCCTCCCTGACAGTAGTCACGGTGGTGTTATTCCCACTCCAGCCTCCCTGACAGTAGTCACGGTGGTGTTATTCCCACTCCAGCCTGCCTGACAGTAGTCACGGTGGTGTTATTCCCACTCCAGCCTGCCTGACAGTAGTCACGGTGGTGTTATTCCCACTCCAGCCTCCCTGACAGTAGTCACGGTGGTGTTATTCCCACTCCAGCCTCCCTGACAGTAGTCACGGTGGTGTTATTCCCACTCCAGCCTCCCTGACAGTAGTCACGGTGGTGTTATTCCCACTCCAGCCTCCCTGACAGTAGCCACGGTGGTGTTATTCCCACTCCAGCCTGCCTGACAGTAGTCACGGTGGTGTTATTCCCACTCCAGCCTCCCTGACAGTAGTCACGGTGGTGTTATTCCCACTCCAGCCTCCCTGACAGTAGTCACGGTGGTGTTATTCCCACTCCAGCCTGCCTGACAGTAGTCACGTTGGTGTTATTCCCACTCCAGCCTGCCTGACAGTAGTCACGGTGGTGTTATTCCCACTCCAGCCTCCCTGACAGTAGTCACGGTGGTGTTATTCCCACTCCAGCCTCCCTGACAGTAGTCACGGTGGTGTTATTCCCACTCCAGCCTTCCTGACAGTAGTCACGGTGGTGTTATTCCCACTCCAGCCTCCCTGACAGTAGCCACGGTGGTGTTATTCCCACTCCAGCCTGCCTGACAGTAGTCACGGTGGTGTTATTCCCACTCCAGCCTCCCTGACAGTAGTCACGGTGGTGTTATTCATACTCCAGCCTCCCTGACAGTAGTCACGGTGGTGTTATTCCCACTCCAGCCTGCCTGACAGTAGTCACGGTGGTGTTATTCCCACTCCAGCCTCCCTGACAGTAGTCACGGTGGTGTAATTCCCACTCCAGCCTCCCTGACAGTAGTCACGGTGGTGTTATTCCCACTCCAGCCTTCCTGACAGTAGTCACGGTGGTGTTATTCCCACTCCAGCCTCCCTGACAGTAGCCACGGTGGTGTTATTCCCACTCCAGCCTGCCTGACAGTAGTCACGGTGGTGTTATTCCCACTCCAGCCTCCCTGACAGTAGTCACGGTGGTGTTATTCCCACTCCAGCCTCCCTGACAGTAGTCACGGTGGTGTTATTCCCACTCCAGCCTCCCTGACAGTAGTCACGGTGGTGTTATTCCCACTCCAGCCTCCCTGACAGTAGTCACAGTGGTGTTATTCCCACTCCAGCCTCCGTGACAGTAGTCACGGTGGTGTTATTCCCACTCCAGCCTCCCTGACAGTAGTCACGGTGATGTTATTCCCACTCCAGCCTCCCTGACAGTAGTCACGGTGGTGTTATTCATACTCCAGCCTCCCTGACAGT